>NW_026623674.1:0-61418 GCF_030028575.1 Malurus melanocephalus
GCACCTCTCACTCACGGCACTTGCAAAGGCAAAGGCACCAAACCCGCCAGGCTTTGGCAAGGGACACCGCTGAGCAACAGCGGGGAAGGCAGCTCCCAAACGAGCCCTTGGGACGGGACGGGACGAGACGAGACGGGACAGCACCACACGGCCACCCCCGGAGCCGCTCCGGCCTCCCCTGCGCACCCCGGCCTCGGCCTGAGCAGCGTCACCTGGAAAGGATTAGGAGTGATTGCCAATTAGCAATCCAATCAGATTGAGAGTTTCTAAGCAGTCTATGCTTTTTGCTCTRTAGCAATTTTATCCTGTAAGACATAATAAAGTGAGTATTTCTTCTCTCAGAAGATGCTTAATGCCATTAACAGCAATTCTTAGACATTTCTGTTAYACTATTCAGTGCTTGAAGTCTAGCTATCCGTGATTTATTCAACAGTTTGAAAATGCCAAAAGTAGCAAAGAATGAAAATAAAATGGAAGGCCTGGTACTTGTAATTCAAAGTTGTATGGAAAGCCATTATATTGAATGATAAATAAATAAATAAACCTCAAACATACCAGATAAACATCAGTCAGCTCACATCATTTCAGATTCCCAAGATAGTCTGAAGCATATTTCCTAGTTTCTACAATTCAGGAGTTTCTCCTTAATGCCTTAGAATGCTGTGTATGAAAGCTTGCTTTAGACATACTGATGACTTTTTTGGGGGGGTTTTCTCTCCTCCTTCTTTGCCTTAATTTGTTCAAAATACTGTGATACCATAAGCTGTGTAGAGACAGGACTATGCCAAAAGTCAAAAGAGCTCCAGAAGCTCGTGTGGTAGTATTGGTCAGTCTGGAAATTCTATTTTCTAGAGCTCCAAGCCACTTTTTGTATGTATCTCAGCTGTGTTGCTCCTGCTTTATTTTGAATGAACTGTGTCAGAAGATTCCCTGGAAGASGTGTTTGTTAAACAGAGCCATTTCCAGGAGCTTTTTATAGTAACAGGGAACACAAAATGCTGGGTTCAGTCCCCACCCCTGAGAAACACCTGGAGAGGGGTAGCACATTTTGCAAAGACCTAAAATCCTACACTAAATTTCATGCTAATATTTGACAAGACATTCAGATAGCTTTTGCTTTATGATACTTGTCACACAAACACACAGAGTAAAACAAGCAATTCTTCTTTACAAGACAAAGAATGTTCCAGCTGAGTATCACAGACATAYCTGCAAGACTGCAAGCATCCATGTACATAATCCAGAGGAGACAATATACAGAAACAGATGTGTGAAAATGCACTAAACCAAGGATTGTTTGTGTTCCCACTCACAAATACCTGTGACAGAATCCCTCCTCAGCTAAAGCACTGCACTCAGTGGTAAGGCAGGAGCAGAGTCTTMAGGAAGCTTTGAGAAATGGTATCTTTGCAAACCCTGTAAGTCATCAAAGGTGTTTTTCCAGTTCTGCTGCTGCTAAMAATGCCCAGCTCTTCAATACAGTGTTAGTACCTCCATTAAAATATCCTGGTCATCTGCATAATTTTTGGACTCATTACTGAGATACAGACAGGTATTTAACTACAAAGTTGTTGGTGCACTGCCTGGAAAGGGCCTATAGGACACAAACAGGATGTCTTTAACTGTGCCCCTTATTCAACCAAGACAACACCACCACTGTAACCTTTGGAAATAGCTCAGATTATCATTCTAAAAACCCCYGAACAGATGTCAGSMCAAACATAGTTATGTTCCTCARCTTGAAAAATGTCTTGAAATTATAMTCTAAATTGATTTCCCAGATGTGTGAAGTCAGAAGTTTCTGTTTCACGAAACTACTACCACTGGAGGTCACTATCTCCTGGAACAAGAAAAGAATATGGTCCAAAATGTAACTTCAATCCCAAACAATCCATGTMTAAGAACATAAACTGTTCCCAGAAATTCTGGCTAGGAATATATTCTGATAGGTATACAGCAGCATATGTAAAAGGARCTATTTTCCAGCCAAAGAACAAGGTACCTACAATATCTAGTATTGAGTTTATTGTGTATAGATCTGGTGCAAGATACCAATAGGAAGACTATGTCCACCTCCAACTTTGATTCAATGAGTCTTAGTCTGCCTAGGTAATTGTCATAGTTAAAAAAAAATCTTAAATATATCTGCTTAATTACCAGTAATTGCTTGTGTTGATATAATGTATGGTATTTGTGTTTTCTGACTATTTACAGTACCAGGAAAAAAGAGACTAAAATGTGAATACACAATCACCTAAGAAGTGTCTGCAGGATCAGAGACAAATATAAAAGATCAGCAGTCTATTCCATCCTGAATGATTCTATTTTTTTTTAATTCTCTGTTCCCTCTTTTCCTTATCTAAAACTTGTGGGGGAAAGCAAAAATACAAATGCCTTTCACAAATAGTGTCCATTCAATCTCAGGTTTCTTCTTGTTCTTACAAAGGTGACAGTATGTGTGAAAATCTAGATGCAACTGCTTTCTCAGAAAGCTCAGAATCATTCAAAACTCTCCTTCTGTGATTTTTGTAATGATATAGTACTCTGCAATACAACAGCCAGAATATAAGACTACATATATTCTCACTTTTATGAAGGTTGGTGTGCCTATAACCACAACAACTTACATCTATTTATGTTCTCARTWATACAAAAYRGAAGAAAATACTACAAGATGGATTYTTGTTTTACAAGATTMATGGTAATGTATAGATATTGAGGAAAGAATCCTTAACATGTGTATTATTAATATCAAAAGAGTAATTACTTTCAGATTCCAGAAGGTTGGCAAAGGAAGCACCCACTTTTATTAAAATGACTGTATCTCATGTTACTGAAAGAAAACTGCTGAAGAATCACCTCGCTTTCAATACCAAACTCAGTACTAACAAAAAATCTGATCACAGAATAGTAAGAAATAACAAAAGAAATCTTATTTGTCATAAAATAAAAGAGTAATTTAGGAAAAATATATCTCAAAAGCGCCAATCCCAGCTGGGGAACTCTAATACACCATTCCCCAAGTTCTTTGCAATAGAGGTAATGTTTGAAAAACCCATCTCTAAGTAGTACTGTTAGACACTGGGCATTTATTTTAGATTTCCAGTAACAGTTCTGTCAGACTCTGCAAGATCTCCCTCTCCAGATTATCTTCAAACACATCTGAGTGAAAGGGCAAACAGAAATTTGAAAGAGATGATTGATTCCTTTGTGGGGGATACAGTTACCCACTGAGACAGGAACACATATGAATTCTGATTTGCAATCATTTCCACTATTTATGAGGTCACAGGACATGCTCCTGCTGAGCTCAATTTAGCAAGAGCTTTGGCGAGATCAATGCAGAGGGTATTACAATCACATTGACTTGGTGATGTCCAAACTACCACAAATTCATAACTCAAAACTATAAATAGACTGAAAGCTAAATATATTTCAGTATCCAGACAGATTAAAAAGCTGTGATGCAAATAAAAATTAAAAAATGGCCTCAAAGGCATCATTATTTATGAGTTTTTTTAAAAAGGATGCAGTTCATGCACTTAGGCAGGCATACTGAAGCCAACAAGAACTTCAGGAGGTCATGAAATGCCTCAGTTTAAAACAAACAAACAAAAATTCCACAAAACAGCAACAAAAAAATGCCACCTCTCCTTTTTGCCACAGAAAGGAACATTTCCACCATAACCACCCACACCTCCCAAGTGCACTGAGGACCGTTCCACTGAATGATTTGCATAGGATTTGCATTTCAGTCTTTCTCCCTATGAGAATTGTCTGATGATCATTGCAATCAGRAGAAAGTTGATATCTATAAATACAGAATGTTCTGTGAGATTGTTTCTCTTTAGATTATGCATATCTAAACAAGCTGAATAGGATATACACAAATATTTCATCACCATCTTTTTAACTTATATTTTATTATCCTTTAACTGATATTTTATGTAAATTAATAAATTACATGTTCTTCTTTCACCTTTAAAGGGATTTAAAATTTGCCATTTCTCAACTTTGGATGATAGATCTTTATGCTGTGCATTCCTCTATTTTCACTTCTAAAATACTTCCTTAGCTCTTCATATCACAGATTTTGGCAGAAACCTGTCCATAGAAACAGCAATAGTGCTGGAAATTGAATAAAAATGTTTCACCTAGTTATGTTGGCTTATTCTTTTCTTAAGTGTAGTCTTTGTTCTTACTACACTTAAGTATTTTTCACTGCTGTTTGCACACAAAAGAAGCAATGTGCATTTTGAAAGAACTGTAAAGGGTGCTTTAGACAAAGTTGAGAACAATATGCTTTTTCTTCCCGGAAAAGCAGCCTATAGGAAAAATCCCATTCCAGTAATTTAGTTTAGCCCTATGTGTAAAATAACAGAAGTCAAAGTGCCTGTGCTGTTATTATTTTTTCCTGATGTTTTTGACACCARTGTGCTGAGGTTTATGGCATTCACAGTTTCAGCAGCAGTGAGTTCCCACTAGGTATAGTCGTACTACTCTTTAATATTTTCATTTTGATGTAATTTGCGGCCCCAGCTTTTTAAATATCCGCTCTGTAATAATGTTTAATTTCAGGGGTCAGTCCGCCAAGGAGTATATTAAAGCCTATAAAACTCATTTCCAAAGCTCAAATATCAAACTGTGATCAGGTTAGGAGGGCAGCATCTGTGAATATTTCATCTTTTATCATGCTGATAATAAGGAGATGACAGAGGCACATTATTACAATGAGAGAATTGCTCATTTCAGCCCTGGCTGCTGGAAGCTGGGGTCTGCAGCGTGCATTACTCAATAAAATCAATTCTTATATGAAAAGCAAGTTTACTGAGCCACCACTGTGTCTTATTTGATTGTAATGAATAATATATGGACCCAAGAGCTTGCTCATCTGGTAGGGAGAGGGAAAGGAAAAGGTTTGAGTTTGAAGGGGCATTTCAGTGTAGACAATAATTTATCAAAATTATATTTTATTGTGCAGAAGCAATGTTATGGGACTGCAGTCTGTTAGACTCATAATTTTGAAAAAAAAAAAAAACATCTTAAAGTTCCACTAAAAGAAGGATGTTAACCAAAACTGAACAGTGTAAAACAATTTCCATTTTGCATTTGATTGTTTAAGCTCAACAGATAATGACCAACTAGCATGACTGTTTCAGGTTTACACATTTTCTGCAGCAACAGTACTAATTCTACGCACTGTAGAGCCCGAATATTCTTCTTTTTTTTTAGAGATTTGACCCTTTTTTAGTGTCCAGTTTAACAAAAGTTTTCATTTAAAAGGCAACCATCACTCTCTAGTGACAATATTAGAGAAGACAATCTGCAGGCTGTACCAGTCAGTTTCCCATATATCAAAAGAAGGCTTTTTCCACCCACATATTTCATAATTTGGTACCTTATTTAAAGATGCACAAGGGTTTGGGCAAGAATCTGGCAGGACCAGCTTTAACTCCTTTAGGGACTTTGGCCTTYTCTTCCCTGCTGTCACAGARCTACAGATATKAAGAGCAGGTATAAGGATATTTTSCTTCAGTTCATACCARTRTGACAGATATTTAAGCCTATCAATAGTGTGAAAGCAATCAATGTAGATAAATGTTTAAAAAGCACAAGTTTAAATTGGAGAAGATAATCTATTGAGCAAGTAAAACTATTACATCTTATTTTCAGTGAAAAATGAATGGAAAGTAAGAATAAAAAATACTAAAGGAAATGAATTGTCCTATTAAACAAAGAAAGTGCTGCATAGTTTTCTTCAGCCTGTACCTATAATTCTTTTAAAAAATCTTGAAGTAGAAACATTTCATCAGTGGTCACAGATTTAAATTCTCAGTGCTGCTTTTCCACCCCAGGTAGCAGAACTCTCCTCAAATTTAAGAATTTCATATTGTTGTTCCTTATTGAGTATTAGCAAGATTCATTTGCAAATATACACAAGTTCTGCACTACACATGATGTTACAGGTTTGTGAGGATTCCCGTGCACAAAAAAACTCACAACACACTCAGAACGGCAAAGCAAACTCATTTTATTAGCTGCATTAGCAATAAATACATACCAACCCCTGGATTCTGGAGAAGCTGAAGAGCAGGAGAAGGAGATGGAGCATGGTTTTTGAGCTGGAGGGGTGGGATGGACGGTCAGTGCACTTTCAGGGTGTCCCTCAGATGAAAATGGTGTGCATTTTGCTTGATTGTAYAGCCACAAGAATACATTTTAAGCAGGTTACAGGAGGTTTACAATTTCATTATGCTTTACTAGCAACCCAACAATATTTTCCAGTTCATTTTGTTTAAAAGTGAAAAGGCTGAAAGTAAAAACCCAGAGCAAACAACATGTTAAATTTAGAATTCAATTTTAAAGCAGTACAGATTATCTGAAATTAAAAATCTCACTCCAAGATGAAGTTCAGGTGAGAAAAACAGATGGGGAAATAGCATAATGTATTGTTTTTTTCTGATGCAAGAGAAAGTTATAGTTTTTCAGATTTTGGCATTCAAATGCAAGTGACAATTAGGTTCAACTCCAGGGCTACTGAAACTGTTTCACAGTACCAAAAGTCCCCATGCTACTGAATGCTGGATAAAAATAGCTCTTATAATCATACTGGATATCATGATGAAGCCAGTACACAAAAGTTTTCAATATGATCCTGTAGAACAAAAATTATAAAGATAAGCAAGAGCAGCACACAATAGAAAAGGTGAAGCAAAGCTCAGCATTTTAAAAAGAAATACAAGGTACCTCTTGGCAAAATGGCTTTGTGTAAACCACCTGCTCTCACGACACTACAAAATCATCAATATAAATGAGAATGCTAAAGTTGTACCTTGTATGTGAATGAGAAGTATGTATGTATGTGAATGAGAAGTAAGCAGTTTTAAATAAAAAAGTAAATGTACTTGTTGATAACAGAAAACATTCACCTACCTCTGACATTACCTTGCATTTCCTTGCATTCACCTGCCTTTGACATTACCCTTTAAATGACTGTCAACATCAAACCACAGACCCAGTCACAGAAGAACTTTACACTAACTTTATCCAGCATTTAAATTAAGTGTTTTGAAGGGAAAATGGTAGTGAATTGTATTCTAGCTTTCTTACATAAATGGGTAATCCAACAGCTAAAACATATTCTGATGAGAACACATTAGAATTAAACTTCAACTACTTTTTTAAACAAAGTCTTTAAGATGCTAATGGCCATTGTTTTGTCACTTAGTAAGCAAAATTTTGTGCTGCAAAAGGTTAGATGATTRCAAAGATTTAATTGAATATCTAAAAGAAAGGAAAATGTTTCTGAAAARGCTAAGATGGACCTCTTACCCCATTCCTACAGCAAAATGTCCTGTAACAATAGAGATGTGATTTGCTGAAATTAAAATGCTATTATGGTRGAATTAGGGCTTCAATATTTTTAGCAGCTTAAATATGCTTTCCACTTTTAAAGGACATCTGATAACAGATAATTACATTTCATCTTACAGAAACGGAGTTGTTTTCCTAAGGAAAAATACTTTTCTTTTTTTCCATGAAGGTTAAAACATAGCCATCATTAGTAGCAGCAATAGGCTTCAGGTGCCTACTTTAGCTTGGAGGATATATATTAGCATATAAATAGCCATTGGTGGCTGCTTCATTCTACCTATTTAATGTTTAAATGTGGCGTCAGAATGCACTTAGCAAGAAACATAGTGGGGGCAGTGAGAGGTGTGCTCTGAGGAAGAATTCTGCACTATGGTGGTTCTATAGAGAGGGCATCTTTTGCTATTAAAGAAATACCACCTGTTCTTATATTACTGAGTTTTATGTTTACTATATCCTTTAAATAGTCTAATTATTGACTTCTACAGAGCAATATGACACTGTTAGAAGAAGCAYTGTTTTATGCAGCAGCTCTTCCCTGAGAATATGAGAAAATTTCAAGGTAGTGCATTTTCTATATGATAACTACAATTGTTTATTTATTTTATATATAGCTGAAATGTGTCTAAAGTAATTTCTACTCTTTTCATTGATGGAAAATAATGGAAAAGCAAGGTGTCATTCTTACCCTGCCAACACTTCTTTCATGCAATACATTTCCTCATGGGAGGCAGACAGGGAAGGAAAGCCATGAGCATTCCCTGTCCTCCTTTTCAGACTGACCTTCAAGATTTACTGCTTTAAAATGTTAATCATCATGAGTGACATTTCTTGTGTCACTAAGCAGATTGTAGCAGAGGAGGGAGAAATGTTCTTTTTAACAACTTTCCTCATAGCCAAGGAGGGGTGACTGAAGGCAGCGCAGAGGTGAGCAGATGTCTCCTCCAGGAGAGCCATAAGAGCAAAAACATTTAATGAATTCTTATGAGGGAGGTGAGGGGAGCCTGCAGCAAAGCAAACCTGCCTTGTTCACACGTAGAACCTTTCCAGAACCACAGCAAGCACTGGTCCCACAGCATCTTTCAACCGTCTGCTTGTTCAGCTCTAAACACACAAGAACACCGGGCAAGATGATTTGAGCACTGTGGAATCAGAGGCACATTGCACCCAGGACTGGCACATTGTTCCTTCACAATCGCTCCAAACAGCTAACTGGAAAGTTGTCACTGCTGCCCAAACAGTGACAAAAAGGAATAGATACAAAAACATACAAAAAGTGGGTGACAAAACAGAAAGAAAGAAGGACTTTATTGTGGGACAAGCCTCTTTTATCCACTTTAGCAACCAGAGTATACATTTGTGTCAAACATACATTGGTCAAGAGACAGCTGTTTAATTAGTAATCAGAACATAATTGGTGAGTTTGCAAAAGCTACAGTATTAGTAACGTTTATAATTTCCAGCCACCTGTGTTATCAATTCTACATTCCAATCTGCTTTTTTCAAGGATGCAGCATTCCTCCTCCATGTAGGCTGTTAACATCCCTTTCTYTTCCYAGGCCTCAGTCATACACAATAATTGGCTGAGTTTCAGAATCAGGGCTTGTGGGGCCCCTTTCCCCCACWGAAAGTGTACCTGTCTTTGGAGCTGCAACAGGCAACTGCACCCAGACAATTTCAGGGGAATTGAATCATTACCCAGGAAATTTCATTCATGTGCATCAGCTTTAGCAGGTAACAGCATGAAAATAAGGTAGTCACCATGAAAAATTAACTGACTTCTGATACTAAGTGGTCTAAGCCCTGAACTTTTTAAGCTCCCTTTGTAATCAAACAAAATATAGGATGGAAGAGAGCCATTCTGTGATTCTGTGTTCTCYAGGACAACTAGCAACAGGAAAAAGAGGACACAGTCTTAACTGTGCCAGGAGAGGCTTATGTTGGACCTTAGGAGTAGGTTCTTCACAGAAGAGGTGATTGGGCACTGGAACAGGCTGCTTGGGGAGGTGGAGGAGACACAGGGGTGTGAAAAACAGGGGTTTAAAAACAGAATGGACGTGGCATTTAGTGCCATGGTTTACTTGACAAAGTGGTGTTAAGTCACAGATTGAACCTGATGATCTCAAAGGTCTTTTCTAACCCAGCTGATTCTGCAATTCACTCTCTAAAAACACTATTAGGGCCTGGTATTCAAGTAACTGAGTCCACCTGTTCATATCTTTGTGTTTTGTTTTGAAAAAAGGAACTATACAYACACATCTTGCACACTATCGATGCACACTGGTTTCTAACAAATCACATCCATCATGTTCCAAAAGGTTTGTTAAAGTTAGAGAGTGGGTAATACTGTGGACAATGCTTTAATGGATGCCACTTTTGAATATTCTGCCTGCCAATACTAAGCCCTTGTAAACAAAACTTAGRATCTTCATTATTCACCTGCCTTCCTTCTTCATTTTGGCCTTAGACCAAAGTCTTCATTCATTCAACAGCAAAACAAGTAGGTCTCCAAGGGGCAAAGTAAAAAATAATTTCGGGCAMCACAAGAACCAATATTTGTTGGAGAAGTACAAGAAGAGATTTTTAGATTGGGCTGATTAAAATAGTCATTAAAAGRGTTAATGTTTAATTATAAACAAAACATTGGCAGAAATTAAATACCAGTCCCATCACTTTCAAAATTACCATCTCAYCCTCAGTTAATCAAGTCAAAGTAAGGTCAAAGACCTCTATCTYCTAACAAACACAATTCTTGATTCATTACATTAGTCAAAAATTTTAGATTGTAAAAATTCGACTATCCTATCTTCATCATTATAATTTTTAAATATGTTATTTCATCTCCATGACCTTTGCATCACAGTTTGTACTGAATGAAGTAGGGTCAACACCTTGCAAATGAARCAGGAACCCTAACCAGGCAATCTCTTCTTGATTAAAAGAGCCGCTGAAAAGAATTATTTTTAAAATTAGTAAAATCTACTTCTATGGCTTTTAAGTCACCAGATCAGGAAAAAAAAAAAAAAATTTAAGTAAAGGGAAGAAGATGTAAGGATCATAAAATATACTAATTCTTGAAATAGCAGCTTAACACCCTGATATTACCAGGGTTCAACAAACATACCGGAGATCTTCTCTGCTAAACAACACAAGGCTTGTCTATTATAAATACCAAAATGGTGATGTATTTTTCATCAAGAAGCTTTGTGACCTCATTAACAACTGGCTAGTTTACATGACATAGGAGACATATCACTGTTTTTCTGTGTACCTCCAAATTTCAAGCCTGTATTGGCATAATAATGAAGAACAGTAAAGCCATGAATTTCCCTTTAACAGCTGTACCCGAGAGAGTTTAAGGGACCAAATTAAATAACCAACCAAAAACACAACAATGAAAAAAAAAACCCGACATCAGATGTCATTTAGATTTCTGTTTCCTAGACAAAGAATATTTCGCATGTATAAATATTTTGCCCTTTCCTAAAATCTGTAATAATTAATACCATAATTACTTGCATATGGTTTGKTTAAAAATATTCCTGGCAGTTAAGCAAACATTGGCTTAATGATCTGAAGTGTGGAAGACCCACAAGAACAAGGATTGGATAACAGTGTATATTGAGCATAACAATACTTCTGAATGTTTCTAATGCACAGCTTAAGTTAAACATGAAGCTAGTTTTACAGCCAGAATTATGTTGGTTTACTATCTTTCTGTAGCCACCTAATTAGAGAAGGAGACTGAATGGAAACTGAAAAAGGGCACAATAATTCTTTTGCAAGGGAACTCACCATGAGAGGTGTGCACATGGTAGCTGAAGTGGTTTTTTTTGCAGAAAAACTCAAGGAGGTATAAATGTGGCAGCCACTGAATGCCATAAATCAGGCTGCTCTTAGATAAACTGTGTGTTTTTCCTTGTTTTAACAAGACAATCCTCCCCTTCATGGCAGAAGCTAACAACAGGAGAAGTGTCTTTGACATGATTCTTGTGCATCTTTATTTTCAGCTGGAGCAGCTTTGTTGAAGGCCCTCTCCCTTTCATCTCACAGAAAAATCTGACATGTCTGACCTGAAAAAATAAGGGATTTTAATAGGCATTCCCAACTCATCTGACTAGGTAAATAAATGGTTCTTCTTTTACTGTCATGCTGATCACTAAAAATCCTTAGTCTGAAAGAGTTCTTTGTTCATTTTCCTTCCTGAAACAGCTGAGAAACTACAGACTTCACAACTGATTCTATTATACAGCCATGCACTTCTGCAAACTTAAGCTTTTGAAGAAAATATACCTCAGATCAGAAAGATTTCTATCGTGATGTGAAGAGTCACCAAAAAATCCTCTCCAAATATTTTTTTTAAAAAATCAGAATATTTTTAGACTGTAGCCTCTGTCCCTAAAACCCTTTGATCCATTCTCCAGCTATAAGCAAAACAAGCAAAAGCACTTACTGTAAGTATACTCCTGAATTCCTGAATTACCTTACACAAAATTTAATGACACTGTGAATTATCTGCTTTACTTCCAAATATAACACTGGAAATTGAACCAAACTTGAACCAAAACAGAAAACCCTTCTGTTCAATGAAAGTCTAACGTAGTGCCTGTAAAAACGAAAATGGAGATTTTGTAAAAGCAAAATGTTTTTGGAATCTCAAGGTAGCAAAGAAYCAAATTCCACTAAAACACTTAAATGGTTTTCAAATTGATGATAGCATCTTGAAGAAATARAAGARAGAAGAAACAGCTTAATCACATACRGGTTTTAGAAGGACAAACTAYRGAGAAATTCACACATTTGTCTCTCAGTTYAAATGGAAACATTTCATATGGTCACTATTCCTGTGATTTTCCTTATCGCAGGCTGATTTCCACTCTCCACATGGAATAATTCTTTCAACTTAACTTGAGAAAACAAACCAAAGGCATAAAACAATATAAAGGATAACATTAAAATGTGCTTTAAAGGGACAAAATCAGAGGAAAAAAGCCTTGCAAGGGATGAACCAAGCTATCACTCAGCACATCTCATGTTATCCAAAAGATATAAACACTACAGCTATTTTGTGTATAGTGATTCTCATGTAACTTGGGACATTTAAAAAAAAAAAAAAGGAACAAAAATCAGGTTTGAAATGAATTCTACACAACATTAGGTAATTTAACACTTTTCTGGCAATGGAAAAAATACCTGATCTGCTTCTTCCTATTGGAAGATGACTCAATATTGTATTGCAAAAACAACCCRGAAATATATTTCATATTCTGTTGACTGAATGGATGGGAAATGTATTGCCAAGACAGACGAGTCTCCTGAGTGCAAAAACATCCGTAATCATAATTAAACACAGAAGTGCTGGCAGCATCCTCATGTCCCTGTGGGGCTTCTGTGTAGCATTTGAGGTGATCTCAGCATATACTGGCCAAAAGGGTTAATTACTGTACCATGGGAAGGAGAAAAAAGTAACAGTCAGAGGGGAAAGTATCACTGAGGAAATGTGCATTACTGGATCAATGGCCATTAACTGAAGAACAGATTCACAGCAGGCTGTTAATGATGAGACAAAGATTACAGCCAGACACATCTTTCTGGTAAGGTCATCAGCTCAGAAGTAATAATAATGATGAGGCAGCAATGGATGTGTAAACAAAAAAAAAAAAAAAAAAAAAAAAAAAAAAAAAAAAAAAAAAAAAAAAAAAAAAAAAAAAAAAAAAGAAGGGAAGAAAATGATGAGGATGGGAAAAAAGATGCTCTCGGCTGATACTTATTCATTCCACTGAGTATTTTAAGTGAACCAAACATAGTGGTGGGGGAAGTCTTCTTTCTAACCTCACTTTCAACAGACAAAGTTTTTTCTCCCTTCTCTTTAAAAACTGTCTCTGTAGAGGTCTGTGTTGCAAAGCAGTCCATAAAACTTAAAGGGTTTTAAAGGGTCATGTTCACAGGGCCAGACACATGTATTCCATTATAACTGCTGAACTTATAAAAACGTGTCATTTTGAATTGCGAAGATGAAGTATGACACGGTGAGATATGTTTAGTTTCCTAATGCCTTAAGAATATTTTGTTCACTGTATAGTTATCACACACTTATTTCTGCAAGGCATGCTGCCTCTTGTACATGTCAGCTGAAACGACAGCAGCCCTATTCAAAGACAGATGACGTCCCTCCTGCTGTGCTGGCAAACAGACACTCAACAAGATTTGACTTTCACTGCTAACAGGCATGGACAGTGAACTTTGCAAATGAAGCCTCAGACTGAAAGAATGTGTCCAAAAAAGCCCAAAGCTTCAGTCTCCGAGCTGTAGCTCTGCCCCTCAGCTTGATCAAAGCAGCTCTCTCAGCTGGCCCTGGTTCTTTCCRGATCTTGTAATCAAATTGTAAATCAAGGAAAGGTCTGAAATGGGAAAAGACACTCAACTAGACTACTGACAGTCCAGCATAAAACACTCTGGAAAATCAACATCGTTTAATTAAAGGGTAATGTGATTTTCCCCTTAAAACAAAGACAAAAAAATTGCTTTAGTTTTCAAATATTAGACCATTACATTGCRTAAGAGCTCTTCCTTATGGACTTGGCAGTAACTGAAATAACTTTGTATGCTGAGCTTCATTTCACTATAGTAACAAAGAATTTTCTAGTTAATCTACCCAAATAATTACTTGGAAAGCAAGAACTAGAACTATTTCCCACAACTGGATGACAGTGATTGTGCATTTATATCTGCATAATTAAAATAACAGTAGCCTGATGACTGACAAGACATTCCTAAAASAAATCATAAAAATATCCAAGAAGCTAAAGCATGGAAGTTCTTTTCAAATTCCAGCAGCAAATTCTGTCCTTTAGGTATGCACTTTGTTGATGCCTAWGGTAGTCAAAAATAGCATTAGTCTTTGGTACTTTAGAACACTCCAGTTACATAAGGAAGAACTTCCTCACCACATTTTTAATGGCCTATGGTAGAAGATTTATTTCAAAAAAGCAAGTGGGAGAAAGCAGCACAGCATTCATGATTCCTCAAGGAAGATCTCTATTATGTTTAGTAGCTTTAAGGAAATCTGAGTATGTTCTTTATTTATACAATATTATACAATATTATATTATTCTATAATAAAGGTATAAAAATATGCTGATATATTTTTTTTAAAAGTCAGCAATTATCTGAAATTGTTACCATTAAAATGGAAAAATCTGCCCACCAATACCTCCAGAGCAGAAAATACAGAGAAACAATAACAGATTCTGTTGTTGACCACAGTTTAAAGCAAAAGCAAATCAGAGGAATTAAGTGTGATTATTCAAGTGTAAACTGGTTTAAGATTGGAAGTGCAGTATGGGAAGGGCAGAGGGAGAGTAATGATGGTTTCTTTCCTTTCAATAGAGTTTTATAGGTTTATAAATGGCACTAGTCAACCATCCCTGCCCAATGATTGCTTTCATCTGGTTAATTAACTGCAAGAAAATTCGACAGAAGAGTTAAGACACAAAGCTCTTTTCAATTTCTTAAAAAAAAACCAAACCCTACTAAACAAAACCCAGCAAAAAACCCTGAAACCATGTCCAAACAAACCAAACAACCAAACAAAAGTGACCCCCCCAAAAACAACAGGAATGAGAAAAACATCTCTCAAAAACCTAACAGTTCCAATTAGTGTCCATTTATTCTTTGAGATGCTGGTTATGGGATTCCTGAGAACAGAATATGTCATAAAAGAAATCTAAGTCAAGATTCACCTGATAATAACATGACAAAGGATGTTTCTCACTAGAGAACACACTTCCTTTTTTACAGACAATGTATCAGGGGYTCACAGCTCTAATCTGTGTGTTATTGATAGGGATTGATATAATTCTCCACCTTTTTTCAGGCTGACAGTCTATACAAGGAAGAAAGTAGACATTTTATCTGTCATAAAAGTTAAGTGGGAGTTCAGGAATGCAGTTGCTCCACAAATTCTGGGATTTTGAAAGGAATTAATAGAATAGAGCCAGTTATAGTCTAATTGCTTTTTTTAAATGCAAGATACAGTCGATATGCAAAACACATGACAAAGTGTATAGATTTGTGATTGCTCTAACTAATAAAACACAATCTGGTAAGTACAAGTTTTAACTTAGTGTACAGGATACCTTGAGTTAGATTCAGGTGACACTATAGATCTCTGCATTTTGCCTATTTAAAATTGCATTGTCTCATCACTGTCAGATTGCTGAATTCCTCATGCAGATTCATTTTAACTGTCTTAAGTGACAGGGTTTCACCTACTTTCTTAATGTATTRTGTTACATAAAGTCACAGTTTTGTACAGCTTTTGGATAAGAAGATTTTACCACCCTCCAGCTCAATTTACCTTCTATGGTTATGATTAATCATAAAATCTCTTCTTTCTCTTTCAGAAAGGCAAAGAATACTAAAAGCTCCTGCAACAAGACAGGAAGGCAGAAACACCCCTTCTCAAAATCAGGTTTTCAAGGTTTACAAGTTCCAAATCTGAAGACCAGGATGATGTTTTAAACAAACCAAGGAAAGCTTATGTACTCATATAAGCAGGTATYTTTTCCAGACTGTTGTTACACTTCAGAGTCAGAAACTCATCTTGTTCCTGTGTTCTGGTGCTACTAAGAAACAGAAAACAATTTAGGATTGCTCTCTATGTTTTCCTGACTTATGGAGACTTTTCCTGACTTTTGTGAAGGGRGATCAGAACTGGAGAGACCAGTGATAGAAAAGGCTTAGCAGAGGGAAACTGCAACAAGTAAAATTGGATATAAAAAAAAAAAAAGCCTTTCTTTATCATCATTGGCATTTGAAAATACTGCAACCATATTAATAAGCTTTATTATAAAAATAGGATTTTTTATAGAAGCTATTCTAAAATACAGTTTGAAGATGTTTAAATCTGGAGTAAATGAATGGCCACCAATGGGAATCACAGTGATTTTGGAACCTTTCAAACATTGTAATGATGGGACTCTTCCATACRGGATAGCTCCACTCAGTTTTGTAGGGTTGTGTTTCCTTCCTGGCCTGACAGGAGCAGCAGCAGAGATTTTAGCACCATAATATAGCAAGAGAATGGTAACAGAAATATGGAAGTTAACCAAGCCTTCCTACAGACAAACTCTCTATTATGACTGAATCCATTCTGATTTCCTCTTTGTCTATCACAATGAACAATCTGTGCATGAAGATTAGCTGATCACTTTAAAAAAAAAAACAAAACAAAATAAATAGATTTAACTAAAAAAAATAGCAAACTCAAATTTTAAGCCTTGTATTTATCACTATAAACATGGTAAGGGTTGTTATAAAAAGGTCAAAAATAAAGCCTCTTCCAGTATTTAGTTCATTCTACCTTTGATAGCCTTACATGTAGCCAGGCAATACAAAATGCATCACTACAGAAAATGTGGAGAGGGGTTCAAAATGAAAAAGTAAACAGGAACAAAACTAGAAACAGATCTCCTCTACTAGGTACACAATATTTGATTAACGAAATACCTCACCTTAGAGTTTCACAAAACAGTGGAAAAAGAGCATCCTCAAAGAATTATTACAGCATCTACAGGAATTTTTTGAGCAGCAATTCTATTCTTTTCTGTGGTCTTATATGCAAGAGGGAAGAAAGTAGGTAATTATGAATGGATCACAGAATTTCTTTTTATGTGCATGGYAGGGTAAGTCCTACTTCCTGTTAAATGAAAATGCCTTGGCATACAATGTTTCAAAACTGCAATTTTATACAGGATTTGAATAAACATGTTCTGTTTATACTAATGTAACTTAGAAGAAAATAAAAATAAAAGAAAACTTAAAAATAATTATACTCTTAAATCTTCCCAAACACTGAAAGTTCATCGTACTGTGGAATGAGACCTACAAAAAATTAATGCTATTTGCACCTACTTTCACAGAACAAATAATCTATAATTAGGTAAAGTGATGAAATGAATACATTAAGCATGCTACAATACACTTTCTTACCTATATCTACCTTACAGAGTGCAGGGTCTAGTTGGCTTGTCTTAACAGTTTTAAGTACAGTTATACATTACAAATTATAGTTTTATGCATGGTGTTAAAAAAAACTCTCACAGATTACTGTCTCTGTCAAAACCAACCTGGATTTCTACAATAATAATGCAAATCTAAAGCAATAATACAACAGACTTAAATTACAAAGCATTTCCAAATATTTTTTCTGCATTTGGAAATATAAAAAATGCAACATTGTTACTTAACATTCAAAATATCAATCTAGATAGAAAGTAATGCAATATTTCTTCTTTCCCAACAGACAGAAAGAGATTAATTAGATAGAGCTATATCAGTATGCTGGTCTACACTGCTTCACTCAGCCAGATAGGTGAAATCATCTYACTGTGTGTGGATCTCTACATTACCACCAGAAAAAAAAAACCCCTGCAGTTAAAAAAATGACTGGCTAATAATATATTTAAAACCCCACCTGACATGATAAATGAAAGAGAATAAATGTATACAGCTAGTGAAACTTCCAGGGAACAGGGGGAGACTTCAACACTTTTGCTGACAGTGACTTTCCTGTCAGTGGCCTGTCTCTCTTGGAGGCAGCTGTCAATCAGAGCCCATCCTTCTCTCCCAGAGGAGTTCATTGTGCCTGCAGACAGTTGTGGAATAACTGCTCCTAGGCGTCAGAGCGGCAGATGGAGTGGATCTGTCAATCATTGTCACTAATTATTAACTTCTGTCACTCAGAGCAAGGCAACATATCYCTGCCTGATCCTCTGTGATTTGATCTGCTACGCCACCTCAGAGACAGACAGTTCAACCTTTCATTATGTGTCACACACACGGAGCTCTGCTGGGTCAGCCCTCCTGATTCAGAGCTCCTGCACAGTTCTGGTTCAGGCACYGAACATTGCAGAGAGAAGTGGAACGAAGGACACGCTCTGTGTTCAAATGCAGTGGTCACTCATTTTCTGTAAACATTTTGAAGCTAGAGATACATAGAGATACTGATGCCTTAGGATTTTTCGTTTCTGTATTTTCATGCGTCTGTATTCTTGCAGTTCTTTAGTACAGCACTAAAAGCTACTGTTCTCCCATCTTTAGACAAAACAATTCCTCTCTGAGCCTGAATCCAAGGACACCTCGCTGCCTCAGAGCCCCAAAATATGGAAACAACAGCGAGTTGGGGGGGAGCAAGTTTGGGGTGGGTGACATCATCATCTGAAAAAAATCATTGGAGAATTAAGACCCAATATGTTAATAAGGCAGAACTGATAAAAGGTGAAGATCTCGTGACCTGGTGTCCATTTTGGGTGTAGCCTCAGGAGGAGGCTTTGTCTGCCCTAATGTACCAATAGGGCTGTTAGGCCTGGATTAAAGCTGTGTATTCTCATTCTCTTAAGTTTGTCTGGCCTCTCTTTCAGATCAGCCTGATTGATAAGGCATCAATGCCAGTGCTCTAAGTTTTAAAAAAGGAGGTAGAAAAATCGTCTAAATATAAGCCAGGTAACTCAGATTTTGACATGATAAGCTGCTCCCTGTAATTCACTAAAGTGTTAATTTTCTTATCTCAGAAGACTTACCCTTAAAAGCATTATCTTATTTTAATGTCAATAATTTACAACCACTAATAAAATTAAGGGAGGTAGTACAGACAATAAGGATCACTCCTTCCTTTTTCATTGGCCTAAAAATTACAAGAAATTGTAAGCAGTGATTTCTGGTTGATCTTAGGTTTATTTGCTTTTTCAATCTTGGAATCRTGGGTATTTTTATAAAAGTTCCAGGCAAATTTTTGGCCTTATTCATTAAAGGAAAAAGATCAATAACTGAAACATGTTGCTGAAGGAAAAGCATATTCTGTKTTTTTTTGTATTTTCAAGTAAGCATTCAGTGTAGCTCTAGACATTCTATTTAGCCAAACCCAGTGCAGTATCCCAAGGCTGATCAATAACATTTATTATACAGGAAATATTATATAAAAGAAATCATAATACTTTCAGTACTTAAAATTCAAAAAATCCATCTTTTTCTAAAAAAGTATAAAACTTAACAATTTTTCTTCAATGCCTCTGCTTTGGGAAAAGTCTTATGTACAAAATATTTAAACAAGCACACCTATCTGCAGTTTAAGTTCTCCCTCTGCATTGTTGATAGTCTTGGTGAAGTTGTTTATAATGAAGGGACTCATTCAGGCATAAAAAGTGGTGTGGATTTTTTTAAAGTACCACTGCTATATTTTATTATATTGTATTCTAATAAAACATACTGTAAAAATTTGGATATCAAAAAGAGATTGATACTAGAGATACAGATAAGAGGACTGAGATCTTGGGAGAAGAATGCTTCCAGGAAATGGAAACACTCCAATTTGAGCTTCCATTGTGGTGCTGTGGAAGAAGGGATGAAAGCAATTATTGGGTGTACATAAGAGCAGAGAAGACAAGAGGAAACTATTCTGTTATTGCAGTTTGCTTCAATGCATCAGAACAAATGGAGCACAAATATGTTTTCCTATTTAGAAGGAGCAACTGAGAATTACAGAAATAACTTCACCGTTACAATAGACTTGCAAAATTCCATGAACTTTACTTTGTGAAAAGACTCAGAGAATTAATTTCATCATCATATGCAAAGACTTGACAGCAGCCTCACATCATTCATCTAGGAAACACCAAACTTGATAGATACTGTATTCGTAAGTTATACTGAATTAGAGTTTCTTTGTATTTGCATTAAGCTTAGTTTTTAAACTGTATTTATGTTTCTTAAGTAAACTTAGGGCACTAAATAAACTTAATTAAAGAAAGTATTCACTGATGAGTGAAATATTCCAATAACTGCTGTTATCTGGTGCTATCAACCTGCCATTTTAACCAGAAGCTTCACTACATCCAATGCAGAGACAATTACTATAAGTCTTTGAAGTCAAAATCTTCAAATTTAAAGTTTTCTATTATTTTCTTCAATTTTTGTATTGAAATCTGCAAATCATTGAAAAGTATTCTGGCCATACAGCTTGCAAATTACTATTTAGCAATCAGCAAGTCCAGATACAGAAATACTTTCTAGCCAAGTACAGTGCCCTGGTAAATTACCATTCTAAAGCACAATAAAATTTTAAAAGAAAACAAAGTGCACATATGCAAAAATAAAGTTTTCCAAACTCCAAACAATTAAAATGATTATGCAATACTGTTTTTTATAATTTAAGTTCAAAATCGTATGGATCTGAATCAGTATATTCAGTCCATGTGCTTCCATAGAGTTACAAAGCAATGATGCAAATTCACAAAAATGCATCCAAATCTAGCTCTTCATTYTGCTCAGATTTTAAACCCAGCCACAAGGATTCAGAACTAAATTCTTAATTCTGTATAATTGCTGTTTATGTCACGTAGATTGTCACAGGAACACGTACGAATGAAAGTTTATCCCACATTTCAAATTAAATTCAGCCAAAWGAGACAAACCAAAGTCTCTGACACTCCCTCTTTATACTGTCTCTGGTTTAATTGCATTTCAACCCACAGTGCTTTTCTTCAAACCATTCCTGGATTCAATACATTTCAAATGCAATCAATAGAGGAAATGAGATCAGAAAATAATGCATCTTGACCACTTGGYTTAGAAAACAGAATACTCAGTCTCAACAGTTCGTGTTTCCAAGATAGACAATTGAAAATGGCAGGAACCCATAACTGTTGTAACTTCAATACGTCTTATTGGTTTGGTCTTGTACACAATCATATAGAGCCACAAGTTCTTCTCTCAGATCTTCAGAAAAATGAAATATAAAATTCATAAAAGGACCATTTGTCAATAAATTTGTACGTGGGACTTATCACCTGATTCCCAAATGCTGCACTGGGCTGCCAGTCAGCTCTCAATTCCATGTGTATCTGAATTGTCACTGGGCAAGTTCCTAATGCCTTGAATTGCTGCTTATCAATAATGGCTACCAGTGAACCTTCTCCTTGCTGTATTCTGTATGAAAAAACAGTATAGCCTGCCTCAGGTGCTTAATGAAGTCAGACATGCAAATTCTTAGCAAAATGGAATCTTAAGCCCATCATTTTCTTTGGTATTTTCTCTTTGCTGTTTAAAGCAATTTAGTAAACAGGCTGTTGCAGAGCCCAGTTCTGGTCAGTGGGCATTTTCTTTACATGGTGTAATGAACATGAAATATTTAAGACTGAATTCCCCATGTCAAAGTAAAGAAATGCAAGGACTTTCCACTATCATCATTGGGAAAAGGACAGAATATAGGTTGTGCCATAAAACATAAGATGCAACAATGCTGAAATAACAGCCTACTGTGAACCCACTTCTTTTTGCTTTCTCAGGCTGTACTCTTCCCTTCCCTGAAGGCCTCTCATGCTTCACATTTAACATAAAATTTTGTTCTCTTTAAGAACTGTTATAGATACAGATAGCTAGCTAGGAAGGCACGACATGGTAAAAACCATAAAGAAATTGGAACTCTATTCAAAATTCAAGGAGCTTTTAGATATTACRATAAAGAATCTGAAGTGTTATGAGGTGACCAAGGATGAAGACCTTTATCATTACAAAAGAGAAGTTGTGTGGCAGTCACATTATGCAAAGATGCTGGAACAATCAAGAACAGAAAATGAGCACAAGGTAGAAAATTTTTTAGAATTAGGATAATATTATAGTTCCTGTGCTGTCATTATRATGATGAAAAGCAGTACCAGAAGAATATTCATTCCAGTAATGCCTTTCCTCGGCTAATAGGAAATACTATTCTAATGTTGAAAATTATCATCCTGCCCTGTCCAAATCAGAGAAATAATTTACAAAATAAAATGTCAGATTTGCAGCAGTTCCACAGGGACATTTTCTTATTCCCCAGAGAACTGAAGCTGGTAAAAATGATAGTAATTTTTATTATTGCAACAACAACAACAACATTTCATACTCAATAAGCCGGCATGCTTTGTGCTCTCACAGAAATGCGCAGAACCTGATAGCCTTAATGTTTGATTCTGAATATATCTGTCAGGAAACAAACGCAAGCCTTCAGCAGCCGCGGCTGCCTGATTAGTTCCACAGTCACTCCAACGAGCTATCAGCTTCTCAGCGTGAACTTCTCCTGCATCACTGCTCCAAGCCTTTAGGCAAAGGATTCTAATAATGAGTCACAGTGCCGTGACTGAGGCCACACTTCTGCTCTGCTGAGCTGCTTGCTGAGAGAGGCTGCATACTCCCTCATTATCATTTTACAGCAGATTTTTTTTTCTTCTTCTTCTTTTTCTTTTTTTTACATTTATTTATTTATTTGTTCTTTGGTATTCCTGTTGCCTCCTCCAAACGCTTGGTGCATTGCAGTGAGAGCACTAAGTGTTRCCACCAGGACAGAAGCCACATGCTCATGTTTAATAACCTTCTGGAGTGAGGCAGTCACACAACTTTAGGCAGAGTATTATGTGGAAGAATAAGTTAAGGTACAGCCTTCTATTGCATCCWAATAAATATACGTAGACATCCTCCTTCCAACCAACAGAGGTGATGCTTGTTGCTTTACACGTTCCTCTTTTGTTAATGGAATAATGCAGAATTAAAAATAAAACTAACAAAGAAAGGTGACTCTCTAATTTAGATGTACCTTAGCAGATAGGATAAAAAACACAGCACAAACTCACATTTCCCCTAATTTTACATAAATGGAAACCTCAGGTGTTTCAATCATGCTTGGGACATAGCAACCTTCAAATCAATCAAGTGTACTGATTATTACTTTAAACTGTATAGGTTGGATGGATCTTAGCATGTTCCAAATACAGGATTATCTTCTCCACTTCTCTAACATGTACTGCAATTCCACTAAGCCATCAAAATGTCAGTGTCATCCAAATGAACTCATTTAAAGGTGGCTCATGTGGATCTACATAAGCTGCAGTCACAGGAGCCATTAAAACTACAATTCTGTACCATAACATTTCCCTTTTTTTCTTCACTTCAATATCAGGTCTCTCTTGTACTGAGGAGTCCAGAACTGGATCAAGTCATGCAGATAAGCCTCAGTAAGGCAGAGCAGTGGTGAAGGCTGAAACCACACATTGCGGCCCCACAAGTCCTGAATCTGAGACTCAGCTAATTATTGTGTATGACTGAGCACTGGGAAACTAAAGGGAGGTTTAACAGCCTACATGAAGGAGTGTGCTGTCTGTAAACACCATGACCTTGGCTGCCTCTGGGAAAGGAAGAATGGAATGTTGTACCCATAACACAGGTGTTCAAAGACAGAAACAATAACCCACCAATCATATAGTGATGAGTAGAAAAGTGACAGCCTCACTAACCAATGTATGTTTGCCACAAATGTATACACTGGTTGCTAAGTGGATAAAAGGGGCTTGCCCCGTAATAAAGTCGTGTTAGTTTTGTGTGTGCCTGTGTGTCTTTTGTGTCCGTTATTTCGTGTTGCTCTTATCAGTGACAGAGCAGAATAACTTCCCTCAGCACACTGGCAAAGCTCTTCCTCATATGCCCCAAAATCCCATTGTCCTGCCTGCCACAAGGCCACACTGCTGGCTCATTATTTGCTTGTTGGCCACCAGGACCCCCAGGTCCTTCTCCACAGAGATGAGCTCCAGTGAGTTGGCCTGCAGCCCTTACTGCTGCATGGGCCCTGCATTTGCCTCTGTTGAATTATTACCTATTTGCAGGAGAGGCAGATTAAGGCAGTCACTTCCTAACCAAAGTTACTGTCAGATTGTTCTAATTGTCACTTATGGAGACTGACATCTTTCTTTGTGACAGCAGAATGATGYTTAATAATCTTAAGATCTCCCCTCCAGAAGCATTAACTTATTAGTGAGCCTTTGCCAGAAAGCAATTGTTTTAATCAATGCTAAATCATGCAAGTTATCATCCCCTAACAATTGTCTTTAACAGCAATTAGCTAGACAGTAGTTTCTAAACACCCTAAGATCAGTGCTGCAGTCAAAATGAGGACATTTCCTGTTTAGTGTGTGACACTTACTGAGAAAATTCTGTTTTCAATAGTTCAGAAGCAGGAAAAAATATATATGCAAAGACATTTAGAAACAAAAAAAAAAGCACTGTGAAAAGTGTCTTCATCACAATTCAGAAAACTGGGCAATAGATACTTATGCTCTCTGTACTTCCACACAGCAAACACCAGATCCCATTCAAAGCTGATTTACTTACAGGTAATGATGTCAGCAAACACTGGAGCAAACTCCTTCCTGCACTAAGCAGCTTATCCAACAAAATAAATAAATTATTTCAAGAACCAAAAATTGTTGATTTTTTAACAAGGAAAAACTGAAAACCTCAGAAAGTTTTCATTCTACACTGCTGATGGGTGATTCAAGACATGGCATTATTAAGGTTTTGTTTGGTAATTATATTATCATTTATAAAACTTTTCTTGTGCAATAAATTAGCAGGTTTTTGATATAATGAAAAGTTTATTAGGAAATGCTTTCAATTCTCTGAAACAAGTTAGTACTTATCCACCTCCTGCCCAGAAGTAGAAGACGTATCAGATGGTAGTTGTTCACAGCACATTTTCAAAATCACATATCATATTTTTGTTCATAGACTTTAAAGTACACTGCAAATATTCAAACATGCAAAAACTGAGACTAATTACATAAACTTTCTCCGTTACAGCTCTACCCGACTCAGTGTTATATTCTTTCAAAGAGAACAAGACAGCCATCTAGAGGGCACGAAAAATAAACCATCTTAAGATCACAGGAAAGCGCCGAGTAATCAATTTACTCATTGCAAGCCAGAAAGAGTGAAATGGATCCAYACTACTTTTATCCACCAAGGGGATAAAGGGGTGTTTTTACTTCTTCTGGTTGCACGCTCAGTCTCTATTMTCTAATTCTTTCAGGTGTTATTTTCTTGGATGGCCTGCTTCACAGCTTTGAARGTTGGYTGTTGATTRGCYGCTTATTTATTTTAAGTAATATATATCCTGTGTTTTTACAAAGGAATTACCTATTTAATTAAAATTTCTTGAACATCTCTTGGGCCCTGCTTAAGCATAATTTATAGATTCCATTTTAGAAAATGCAAAGGAATCTTTCAACATATGCTCATTCAACTACATTTCCTGAACAGTTGTCAGTTCCTGGTTAAACATAAATTTTCATGTTTTTTAAACATTATCCCCTTTATCTTTTTTAATGTAGGGTAAAAGGTCTTAAAAACATTTTGTTATTTAATTACAGATTTAACCATCTGTTATGAGAGAACAACTTTCACTTTCCATGACACTCTCCAGCTTCTTGCTCCCCAGTCTGTCCTGACTCCCAGGGTCACCCCTCTCAGGTGCAAAATCCGATATTTTGTTGCCTTTCACAAAGTTGGTGTTTGCCCCACCCTCTAATATGTCAAGGTCTTGCCTCTGCTTTCGAGGAACTGACATCTCCGCCAAATTCAATATCATAAGCAAACTTAATTAATATCCCTGCAAGTCCTGCGTCTAACCTGTTTATATGGACAGCACAAGAGATTTTTTACCAAATGTAAACCTCAAAAAACACCAGCATTCAGAAAAGGCACCTCTAGAACCCTTTTTTTAAAGGATAGGTTTCTCCTACTACCTGTTTCCACAACTGTCAGGGTAGAAAACGCTGCTTGAAAGGCAAAGTATAGCAAGAAAAGGAAGGAAAGGGAGAAGATGCCCATATTTACAGCAGTAGAGTCAGTGGAAATGCATTTCTTAAAGTTTTCTTGCAGACACGCTACGAGAGCGCCGTCTACAGCGAGTGGGTGCTAAAAGCACAAAACTCAAACCCGCTATTCCACACAAGATCTTTCCTAAATGAGAAAAGACAACACACACACGGGCATCTGGCCGTGCTCGCTCCGACTGGAACAGCTCCCAACACTCAATCCCATCACCACTGCCGGGGCCAGAGAGCGCATTGCCGTCTGCGGCACCTCGGGCAGAGCTGCTACGAGCACCACCACACAGGGCTTCCGTGGGCAAGTCAGCTCAGGCGAATGATGGCCAAAGACCGCCGGTCCCGATCCCGCCCGCAGCACCGAGCACGGGAACAGCAGCGCCGAGCTGAGCCCCGCTCCGGCCCCGCTTGAGCGCCCCGAGCTCCGGAGCAGCGGCTACCCCGCGCTGGGCGCTTCGGCGGGAGGCATTGGCTGCAGGCCGCCAGCTGAACACAGCTTCTACCGCTCCGTGAGGGCAGGATCGCGCTCCGTGCAGGCAGGATCGTGCTCTGTGCAAGCAGGATCCTACTCCGTGCAGGCAGGATCCCTTCTTCTGCTGAAGGCAGGATCGCGCTCCGTGCAGGCAAGACCCTGTTCCCTGCAGGCAGGATCGCACTCTGTGAAGGCAGGATCCCTCTGTGTGAAGGCAGGATCCCGCTCCGTGCAGGCAGGAGCCCTTCTCCTGCTCCGTGAAGACAGGATTCCTTCTCCTGCTGAAGGCAGGATCCCTCTGTGTGAAGGCAGGATCCCGCTCCGTGCAGGCAGGTTCGCACCCCATGCAGACAGGATCCCGCTGTGTAAAGGTAGGACCCTGCTCCGTGCAGGCAGGATCGTGCTCTGTGCAAGCAGGATCCTACTCCGTGCAGGCAGGATCCCTTCTTCTGCTGAAGGCAGGATCCCGCTGCATGAAGGCAGGATCGCGTTCCGTGCAGGCAGGACCCCTCTGTGTGAAGGCAGGATCCTTTCTTCTGCTGAAGGCAGGATAGCGCTCTGTGAGGGCAGGATCCCGCCCCGTAAGGCAGGATTGCGGTCCGTGAAGGCAGGATCCCACTCCGTGAAGGCAGGATCCCACTCCGTGAAGGCAGGATCCCGCTGTGTGCAGGCAGGATCCCTTCTCCTGCTGAAGGCAGGTTCCCTCTGTGTGAAGGCAGGATCGCACTCTGTGAAGGCAGGATCCATTCTCCTGCTGAAGGCAGGATCGCGCTCCATGCAGGGCCCTCCGGGACAGCAGTTGTCCGTGAGATTCAAAGCAAGAGACTCAGTAACGACGTATTTTTGGGGAGGTCTGAGAAGAAGGGAGAAAGACGGCTCTGTCTTCCAGCCAAATGATGGGCGTATTTAGACCTTGAGGACAGCAGACACCACTTTTGATTACTCTGACCCCTCTTCCCAGGCTTGGCCTTCCCTTCATCACTCCCCTGTGCTACAGATGGCGTATTTGCCAATGGGAAACTCAGCCAGTCATCAGCAACTCCCCGGTCACAAACAATGCAAAACTTTGAAAGGCACCTTGCAAGGGTTTTATTCTTCAACAGAAAGAAATTTTATTCCTTCTCTTGGSAGGTGGGTTACCATTTTCCCTATGTCCTCCCCTGTCAGCACCGTATTTCTCCATAAAAGCACACTTCCCTCAGCTACGTGCAAAACAAGATTGCAGAACATCCACACCTCTACAGGTTCTGAGRAGGAAAAAGGCAGGCAGAAAAGTGAAGCCGTAGTTGATGGTTTCCTCTACATTTTCAGTTATTTTATTGGAGATATGGTGATACTTCCTTCCCTTTCCTCTATAGGACCTCTTCCTTCAGCAGGTCAGCACAGGAAGGAGAGACAAGTTCCCTCACAAGGGAGAAAATACAGYCTAATTCCTTTCCTTCTTCCACCCTGGCACCATAAGGATTTCAGAAGCCAAACAGCCKCACTAAAGYAGCAACAGGTTAGTAAAACTCTTCYTGTATAAGAGCATCTTGACTTTGTGTTCCTAACTAGTTCCAGGAAACTAAAGAAATACTACAGACAAATCTATCTTTAAATGCTAATATTGTGCAGGTAATAGTGAAAATGACAGTATGCTTTGTTGARATGCTACCATTTACCTTTAGTAGATGCAACCATTCTAGAAAAAGTGTTGGCCAAAAAACCCCAACAAACCAAAACACAGCAAGCCACCCCAACATGCACACCAGAAGACAGAATTTCAGAATACAGTCTAAAGCTTACTATTAATGAAAAGGACAGGTCACTTGATCATTTATATGCTTTTACTGTCTAGAGTCATCATCTGAAAAYTGAGTATTCAATTTTAAGTCGCTTTTAATTAAGATGAAAGCTAAGGCTGACTAAATGGGAATGTGGCATTTAATTTTTTTTAAGTATACCATAAACATGACATGGCTTTTACAAGTTTGCTTAACCACGAAGGCCTTTATAGACTTTTATCTATAAAGACAAGCAGAAACAGTAGTGATAGAGTTTGACTTTTTTCTCTCATTTTATTAGCACAAATTCCTGTAGTGGGTAAAAGAAAGCACACATTGTACTTAGAACATGGAAAACTCACTGCACAAATGAGGATTTTTTTTCTTCCTGTTATTTTGCCAATTACTTCTCCTCTTACCTTTAGAATTCCAACAGTGATAATGCTTGCAAACTACAAAACCAAACCTTATGAACCTGCAGCACTTCCTTAAAAAAAGCTCTGCAGTTCCACTAGCAAAAAGGGGCTCAGCCTAGATTTAAGAGAACAGACCTAGAGCACCTGAATTCCAGTTTCCTGCTGTAAAAAAAAAAATTACAATATGTGCATACACCCCAATATTAATGCATGAATATTCATTTTTACATAATTCAATGGAAGTTCATTTTATAAGCACAGAAGCAATCCCATGGTTATTTCTGACCCCATAAATATGTTGCAGAGATCACTTCAATTAGTTCTTCTTGCAGGAACTTTTRCAGGGGGCATTGTATAGTTGGTCCGATGTCTTTGCAACACCTATAGAYGCATAGGGACAGACAAAAGGAGGCAAGATCTTTATGGGCCAGTGGCTGAGTTTACTGCACAGCCAGGCTGGTGTACAGTATGACATCTGCACTAACAATACCAATAAATTACAGAATTCAGATATACTGCCCRTAGTATGAAAGTCAGAATTCACAAAATCAGAAAAAACACTATTCTAGTCAGATTGCACAGCGACAAACAAGAAGGTGTTTGTCATAGTAAAGAATCAATGTACTTTCAAAGTCCAGTACTATTAGTAAATTATGGCACAGTGAAACTTAATTGCCATGCACAGGTAACACCCTCAGACATTTGGCTAGGAATGGTCTTGATTATCAGCCAGACAGTGGAGAAAGATCCACCATCAAAAATCAGTAACTGTAATTTCTTTGCTTGGGAATAGCTGAAAGTGGTTATTTTACTCCAACAGATGGCAGACATTTCAGTTTAGTTAGCCATGCAGTTTTGTCATGAATAGGATTAATCACACAGATTTATGAGATCCATGTTTTTGCAAAAGAGAGCAGGTAGTTTATTTCTGATTTTAATCMTTCCCTTCCATCAAAGCAGACATACCAAGAAGTGTGGTCTGAAAGCAAAGTATCACAATCTCTTAAAAYGAAGCTTCAGGTCAGTTCTCTAAACAAACACGTAATCACTAGAACAGAGCTCTATCTTGCATCCACTTAACAAGCATGGAATTCATGAGAACACTATGAGCACACCAGCAAGAACAAGAACTAGTTAATGGAATGATTTGTGAGACCAGCCTCAGCAAGCAAAAAGCCTGAGTTTYGCAAGCTTTAATAACACCAATTGGTTTTTTTTTGCATGACAAAAGGTAAACTTAAGCAAAATAGGATATTCTACAGATTAATTAAAAAAAATTAAAAAGTTAAGCAAGTGACTGTTCAGTGTTTCACACAAAACTCAATTCAATTGTGTGTAAGTTTTGACCAGGTAATCAGTCAGACACAGACTGCTGAARGAGGACTCCAAACTGAAAACCTACTGCATTTGCAATACAGCTGATTTCAAACTGGCATTTCTAGCTCCACTGGCCTCAAAGTATTTTCACAGTAGTTTCAGTTGCCCAACATGAGTTACAAGCTGCTGTTCCACAGTTAGGACCACTCTTCTCTGAAACATACTTCAGGCTTTCAGACTACTCTTCTCTTGYTCCACAAAACTTTGGAGTGAAGAGCTGACAAGTCTATCCAAGGTCTTTAGCTTTTCCCCTAGACTGCATTCCTAGGTGTGCCATTGTGAGTCACTGCTTTCATATTTGAGGTGCTTGATTGATGGTTGCAGATCCTGTGGGAGGCAACACCTACTTCGAAAACTTCATGAATGGCTTTGCGGAAGCAATGGAAATTGTAGTCTATCAAACCTGTCAAGGAGAGGGAGGGGAGAGGAAAAACTGTGTTCAGATTGGCATATTTATGTAAAGAGTGCTTCAAAATCAATTTAAAATTTAACCAACAGGTATTTTGCTACTTATTTGGTATGAATTTGAATTCAGATGATTTAACAAAGTTTTACTGATGCTAGTATTTATTTGGACTGTCTCAGTTCTTTGGAAAAAAGGTACTTATTTGKAATGCAAGGTGTATATTCATGATCAAACAGTAGATAAAGGTGCCAAAGTAGAACTCCATTCTACTGATTCCACTAGAAGAGATGGTAGCAACAGAGCTCACATAGCTACGCAAGTCATTCTGGCAGGACAACAGTGATTAAAGTGATGATTCACAAATTTAAAAGTAAGACCTCGTTATATCTATCTCCAATARATAATTCCTCCCGTAAGAAATTACACAAATTTAGTCACACAAAAATCATGGTGAGTTGTAAAGTCATAATATTTTACAGCTGATAAAAAATATTAGATAAAAGCTGTTACATAGTGGGCAAGTCCTTACCTTTGCGCTCAAAACTCTCTTCTCTAAGAATGCAAACTAATGCCAAAAACTTTGTTACTTCCTTTAAGTACAGAACTGTTGTGTTATTGAGCTTGATAATTGCCATTGACTCTTTATCATAAGCACTTCCAGTGCCATCTTCTTTTAACCTAAAAAAAAAACCCAAGTTAATCCAAAGTATAATCTAATAGGCATGCATATGTAACTTCCAAGAACTAAATGTAGTTAGAATATTATTATTCATACTGAACGTTAAGCAATGCAGGTCTTAATACCATCAATGATTAAGACTATTATCAGACCTTAAGTTTCTTAGGAAAGCTAGATCTAAACAGAGTAGAGGCCTTCCTTAGATACCATCTATCTTTGATGAGTAGTTAGGAGCAAACTACAAATGTGCATTCTTTTGATGTCAATGGAGTGGCATCTCAGTGAAATTATTTTTAGTAAATTAATACAAAGGCTTCCTTGGTGAGGCTGGGGCAGAGGATGCAACATGGAGCAGGGTATCTTTTGGTSTTAAGCTAAACCAGCCTGCATTTACAAGAAAAGATGAGCATGCTGTTTTCTGTCTTCAAGCTATTAGTGTTAATTAAATTACTATAGAAGCAAACGATGTATCACAAGCTACTTCTAAAGCTCTCCTGAAAAACCCCCAAATCAAACAGTTACACAACTGTGGATCAACCCATCAGGACACAAACCATTAAATGCTGTGGTATTTTCTTGGTAGCACTGCATTTTCCAGGCTAGAAACAACAGTTCTAAGAGAAGCTACCACTTCCTCAGAACCACTTTAAAAATCCAGTGTGAAGTATAACTCTGCTGTAAATTGTGAGATACAAGCACTATATGCATCCTTTATGGAAAGTCAGTAGGAGACAAGTTGACCTCGCTAACATTATTCTGTACAGACTGCAGCAAGTCTCAAAACAATGTCACTGCAAGTTACATTTATGTATATGCATGCTACTGACCCCAACTATTTGCAGTTATTTATACACTTGCACCCACCATGTCAAACAAGTCACAGCAGTATTCATATTTTACATGAAACAAAACTTCTGAGTGGAGGGAAACAAACCAGGTATAAACGCTGCCAAATCATGTGGATTTATTCTACTTATTACAGAACCAATGTGCTCCAAAGACTAATTGATACAAGACAAAGCCAGCACCACTTGCAGAGCGTGCAACCTATTCTACAACTTTTGAGGACTTTTTTTTCTTATGAGTATTCATCACTTACCCATATATACAGGAAACATCTATCACTACATCAATCATGTCACAGCACAACTCATATGACTGCATGTCCACAGGGGAGCTGTCTGTTGCAATGTAGATTTTGCTGACTACATCGAAGAGAAAAGCTTTTTCAATGCCTGAATTCTTCAGAAAGAGAAAGAATTTGGATGAATTTTCAAAATAACTTCATTTCTAAAATCTCAAGTAGAATTCATATATTTTCACATTCTTAGTAGCAGAAAATGGTTTAAATATAAGCAATTTAGAGACTTAAGACAGAGTCAAGATTTAAAGCATATAATTTATAAATACAATACACTTGTTGCCATAATACATACTAASATTGCATAGCTGACAAATAAAACTGGGGACTCTGTTACAATTCTCTTTAGTTYATTATTTACCAGATCATTATTAAGGTAACAACTTACTATGCTTCCAGAATCCATAATAAGCAATTTACCTTTTCCATGTTTCTCTTAACTCCAGAAGAGCCATAATTCACATTCACCCAAGGGACTGGGCTCAGAGATCAAGTATTTCATAGTATTATGCTGACACTTAAAATTTATGCATGTAGTATCTTGGCAGTTCAGTTTCTGCATGAAGCATTTGAGATGCAGTTTAACCTGCAGAGCAACTAAATCAGCTTCTGAACTTCAAAATCCATGAATAGTACCACGTTATGACAGTTATGAGTATGGAAAAGCACAATGAGATTTGTAACTGTGCACTCTGGCAAAGTGCATGTGCTTATACTCAGTTCAGAAGCCTTCAATTGTTTAAGTTATTACATACATACTACTGGCWAAGTTTCTTTTCTATTTCTGCACCAGAAGCATTCCTTATCTCTTCTTCCTAGCTAGTGTGAATGTCCAGGACAGTGTCCTGAGGACATCCAGASAAACATTCTGGCATCAGGATTACACACCACATCCTCATGACACTGAGCAAGGCCAACATGCCTTTTATCCAGGTTATTACAAACAGTTCTCTACCAAACACAGCAAACAAGCATGAGATGGTAGCATAGGGTGACATGTCTTGAGTGCAGAGCTCCTTTTGGATATACATGTTTTTTTCTTTGTTGTCCACATGCCTGCTACAGCCTCACAGACAACTTAAATGAGGCGATCTTGTCTCTAGGGTGGTATTTGATTTGATTAAAAGCATAGAGCAGCAAATTTCTATGACTCCAATTCCCTAAGAAACACAAACACTAGAATAACAAGGGCAAAAGTCTCACAGGCCACATGAAATACAGCTAAAGTTCAAGGCCTAGTTCATATTATCAAAAGTCTCTTGCCAGTACAGCTACATTATACTACTAAGTCCCTTAGAAAACTAATCAGCATTGGCACACTGCTGGCAGGAAACTTCCATATCAGCTGTTTTAACCAGGAAAACTACACTTCATCAATATTTAGAGAAACCCCACGAAGTACATTACAATTTAGCTGTGGTAAAGAGCTTTTAATATAGAAAACCAGGTCAGCAGAGCACACCTACATGAGTGCCACCCAAATCTCTCAAGATCTAGCCAGAATCTTTACCAGAAGKACTTGCTTTACCATTCTGCATATTTCACTCAAAGTTCCATGAGATGAACTTACTGATATAAAGATATTAAGTAGATTTTCCAGGGTTGGCAGTTGAGGAATGAGCTTCTGTACAACTTTACTGAAGGCTTCAAATATTGAATGGTCATAGATACTGGTCAAGTAAAAGCTGAGTTGAGGAGGGAGGGCAAAGAAAGAAAAAAAAATAAGCAGAAGATTCAAGAGTATTTTAGAATTGCAATAGAAATGCTAAAGTTATGTTTTCTAACATTCAGGCCTGTTATTTTGCCTGGGATGCCTTTTTTACAAATGTGTCTGGACACTGCACAAAGAAACTAAGTTCTGAGCAGCTGATAGACCCATGAAACAGATTTTCCCCAAAGATAAAAATTGGAACAATCTTGGAACACACTTAGCCCATAGAATGCTTATCACAGAGGCGTAAAAATGCTTAATTAGATTTCTTCACGTCCCATTCCTGGCCTTCCACTTTGTTCATACCAACATCGAGAGATACTGGCTCCACAAGAATCAAAACAACATTAAAACCAGAGAACAGACAGCACATTTTACAGGTGTCTGTAGAAGACACCTTAAAAGTGAGCCAAATCTCAAATAACAGATTAAGCTTTTAGAACAAATAACACTGAAAATCAGTGCAAGTCAGCACTAGAAGGCAGAGAGCTTTTCCTCTCTTCTCCCCGCCCCTCCAGGCCGCATATGCAAATGTGGCCTGTTACACTGAATGAGAAAGATTYTGAAATACCAAGTATCAACAAATCTGTTAACTGGAATCTGATACAGTAGTCTGCCTTCTTCTTTTTTTGTCAGCCTAACAGCTGAGGCTTGTCCATAAATTCAGCAGTATATTTTATTAACATGAGTTGGTTCCATATTAAGAAACTATCCAGACCTTGCTCCATTTGTTCCAGTATTACATCTAAAAGCCTTCACCCTGTATGCATATCAGCAACAGTAGAATCACATATACCAAAGTCTTTAACTCACCTAAGGTGAAGTTTTTCAAGCCCAGCATCCGTGAGATCATCATTMGCCCTCTGATGAATATCCCTCTGAGTTTCTATTTTATGGTCATCTGATAAACCATCAACTTTATGAATAAAAACTTCAAAGTTCATTTCTGGATTGACCTTGTAGGCTTTTGAAACTGTAATGTGGAGTCTGGTTAAAGCTTCCATGTAGTCATCCTGTAAATCAGTTTTGGCAGGAATGAATGACAAATCTTTCTCTSATAACTATTCCATTCTGCACAAAGACAAAATATTTCAGCACAAGAACTTCACTTCTGTAACTAAATAGAAGTATGGAGAAGAGAATACCTTGACATATCATAAATCCAAGCAGCTTAGATTGTCATGTCAATTAAGTTTCATCAGTTTTACAAAGCTCAGTTACACAAAACTAGACTTCAGAGCAAAAGGTGGGTTACACTTCAACTCCAGCACAAGGCAGCAGTGATCTCCAAGATGACCCTAATAACCAGGTAACCTCCCATGGTGTAATTCCCAGCTTTATTAGAAGCTACCAGATACCCAGTAGTACCAGTACTAGAAACTGAGGATAGAAGTGTGCTGTTATTAACAGCAGAAAAAGGGAATAATTCAGACCATCTAGCCGAGCAGGTTCTCTCTATTATTGCAGAACRTGTAAGTTCAGAGTACAAGCCCTTTTCCACTCTCTCCACCAGTGGCATATGTTCCAGTCACTTCACCGAAATTAAATTACAAATCAAAAGTCAGATTGCCAATGCACCTCTTCATACACAGCACATGTCTTATGAACTTATCTAAAAATATAAATTACTGCCTTCTCAATCATTTCCTTTCGCACAAAAAGCAAAAATAAAATTTCCTCGTAATTTGTATTTACCTGGGCATCAATAACATATATTAGAGCACCTGTTCCTCTGAAGATCATCTCATAATCAAATGTTGGATCAAAAAAGTCCATCTGTCCAGGAAAATCCCATATTTGGAAGTTCACAAATGAACTGTTGGAAATATCATCTTTGTAGATTTTGTTGGTACTTTCCAAGAACAGAGTCTCATTGGGAGACATTTTGTGAAACACCACCTGTTAAAAGAACACAAATAATAGTCTAGATTTTACCTTATTAGAARAAATTAGTGAAAGTTTTGTGACTTGAATTCTACACATCAGTTTATCCATTCTAAAATCTACAGCTTCCATTTGGTGAATAGACAGCTTCCTGAATCAGCTAAGGAAATTACCTACCCCCTACAAGAACCAAKCAACTGAACACAGTTAAACATTTCCACAAGACCTAATAACACTRCTGGCTGAAGACACAGACATCCTAGTTACTCTTTCTTTCCCTCAAGTCTAGCACAGTGTTTTCAGATTTTGTTATATTCAGATCTGGTATAAAGCCAGTTAACTGAMTAACTGCAAGCTTTTGAGAACGTTTCATTGCCAGTCTCAGATATTCCTAAAGTAAACTTCGCTTTTAGTCTGGTGTCAAGTGTTACAACACAATATAATCAGATGGTTCCTAAACTACAACAGAAGTGTACAAAAMAAATCTCAAGTTTCAGAGACCCAAATAGCTAGGTAGTTTGCCATCTWTTAACAACTCCTTTTGAGTAGAGAATTACTGAATGGGTAAGGTTAGAAGGGAGTACAGTGTAGTCATCTCATCCAACCTCCCTGCTCMAGCAGGGTCATCCCAGAGCACATGACACAGGATTGCATCCAAATGGTTGAGGGASACTCCACACCCTCTCTGAGCAGCCTGCATGAGGGCTCACTCAACCACACAGTAAATTACTTCCTCAAATGCAGGTGGAACTTCCCGTGAAAGCTCACTAAAAAAGGATGAAAGATTTCAYACTGGTAAACAGTTTAGCTGCAGGATGACAAACATACTTATTGCTAGAACTCAAAAAGCCCCATTGGGATTTTAGCCCTTCCTAAACTAGCAAGGAACTCCACAGCAAAGCAGCCTATAGCTAAAGCAGTCASTGTCAACAGCAAACATTGTGGTAATGCAACTCAACTGGACCATATGAAAGTTGCTCCAAACAATATATTCCAAATAATACAGTCAAACACTAAAGCTGCAAAAATAAGGAAGTTTCATATACAGCACTTGGTAAACATAAAACCTTCACAATAAGGACTGCAAATTTGGTAATTTTGGTTTTTTCAAATGTTTCATACAGTTATAAAAGTAATCTATTAGAGACCTGGTGCAACAAATTGTCAAAAAACCTGCAAGACAAACAGCTCTGCACCCAGTACRGTTAATGGATAGTTTAGTGAGGTTCAAAGTAATAGCTCAGTCTAGATTTTTAAGGCCAAGGGAAAGAATTAATTTCCTTGGGGCAAACATTGTAGTAGGCAAGAGTCTAAATAAGGTTTTAAACAGCAGGTCATTTGTACAGAGAAGCAAGAACAGCTCTAGATACATAGCAGCTGTATTGCATACTTCCGGGTTTGCAGCACAGTTTTTAGGCATTCTGAAATCAACATTTCTTTTGGAACTCAGCATTTCCCACAAGAGCAGGACAAAATTAGTAAATTCAGCTTAAAGCTTATAAGTCTCTGGGAAGCAATGCTGTCATCTCATTTTCCCTCAAAGTAGCACATTTCATCAGATGGATGTTCTCCATCTGAACTTTTTCCAGTTTCCTATTGTATCACTACAACACAGTAAGTCCAGTTATGCAAGTCAGCACAAAAATTTGTTTATGAACTGAAGCAACCATCGCATTCCCAAAATCTACCAGCAATTTGCTATTGAATATTCACAGGTTACTCCAGTATGGAAAACCCAATTGTACAAAGGAAAAACAAAAAACAGTCCCTCCCTAGGACAGTAATTTTTTTCTTTCATGAGAGGTCTCCTGTCAATATTGCTCTCARKAGRAGCACAAAATTATTTAATAMTTCATTATTTTCACAGAAATTTCTAGCTAATCATGAAGCCAATACTTTCTCCAATACAGTGTTTATCTTGCATATATCCCTGTTTTTCAGGCAATGCAATCATCAACTAGTGACCAGGCAGAAGGGTCGGGTCTGATTATGGCCCTTTTCGAACTAGAGATTTAAGAGCAGGACACTAATTATTAATAAGAAATTTCTTCATATTAGAGTTTGCTTAGGCATCATCACAATGAGCTCCTAGGYATCAGAATCACAGCTTCTAATTCTTCACTAAGGTTGGTAACTGACTGGCAAAAAATAAATTCTATGTCCTCTTACTGCATATTTAACATGGCACTATTCCTYCCCTATACAGCTATTGGAATAGGTCCTCAAAGAACTGAAGTCTACCAATCCTGGCAAAAAAAAAAAAAAATCCAAATGCTACATCTATAAAGAGACTTGTAACATCTTAAATCTACTRTCTTCCTCTAGGTTTTAAGGTTCACTTTTTTCAAGAAAGGGTAATACAATATCATCTCTAGTAAGAGCCTACAACGAATACCATTCACAAGACTAAAAAGACTTAGAAGGCTTTCAGTGAAAGCACTACATTTGTACATACAGTGGGAGCACTTGACCTAAATAATAGGGAATGAGTGATAAGGCTAAAAAGCAACAACACTCCAGTCTGTCACTGTATTTCAGCATAGCACAAAAGAAAAAATCAGCTAAGAACTCATTGGGTTTACTGCAGTCTAAGGATTACCAAGCAGTCCACATAAGATTGCTAAAAGAAACAGATTCATACCTGCTATACTGCAATGTCCAAAAAGGCTCTGCACAAAACCTTTACAGAAATCTCTGTTCGTTTTCACACTTGCACCTGAAGCAAGTTTGAGGCCCTCAAGTCTAGAGCTGAGATTTGAGTATTTCGCTAGTAACATCTTCCCATAAAAATATCACCTAAAAACAAGAGGGACTGCAAACATAAAATTCACACTGAAGAACAAGGATTATTCTGAGTGCTACAATTGTACTGAGCTATGTGGCTAATAARAATAAGTCAGTTTTGTCTTACTTTTATTAAGAAACACTAGTGATTTCACAAAGCTACCATTAAACCTAAGGCACCAAAACTATTGTATTTCCTCCTTGACAAGTGRCTCTCGTTTGCTCGGTCTAGCAAACTAAGAATAACCAGAGGCTTTCCGTTCACACTAAAGCAGAAGTCACTTTTCAAAACATCAAATAGCAGAACAACAGCTCAAGTCTTCTTCCAAGTGGAAGCACCAGCTAAACACCACACACCTGTACCATGTAACMAAACACCTCATGATAAATTTCACACCAGTATCTTCACTTTTTACTTTTGAAGCTTTAAAAGTGAAGAAATACAAAGACTACAACCTATGCTACACAGCCTTCCTCTCTAGGGCAGATGATTAGTCCATTCTGGAAAGCAAACGTCTTTAAGCAGGAGGATCCCGTCGCTCCAACTTCGCCACATGGGCCCACAACAAAAAGTAGGAATTGCCCGAACAGCAGCACAGCAGGGAGAACCAGCTCGGCGCCGGAGAGGCAGCGCGGCAGGCAGAGGCGGGGAGCCGCCGGCTGCCCCTCACCTTCTGGATGGACGACTTTCCGCTGCGCCGCAGCCCCATGAGCAGGATCCGCGGCTTGGAGTCCGCCCCGCCCGCGCCGCCACCAGGCCCGCCCGCGCCGCCCCCGGGCCCACCGGGCCCTGGGCCTCCCTCCAGCTCCGCCTCCTCCTCCTCCTCCCCGTAGCCGAAGTCCTTGGGGAACGAGTCCGCAGCCCCGAAGCTCCCCCCCACCAACGCCGGCTCCTCAGCTGTGCCTGGCGCGCCCGCCCCGCCGAACTGCAGCGCCATGTCCACCCGAGCCCGCCGCCCAACAAGCGCCAGCGCCCGTCCCGGGGCCTCCTTCTGCTCGCCCGGCCCAGCCCAGCCCAGCCCAGCCCAGCCCAGCCCAGGCCGACACGGCCGAGCGTGCCCCGGATTGGCCGCTGTCAGGCGCGGCGCCGCCGATTGGCTCCGCGGAGCGGCGAGGTGGGAACGCTCCGGTCAGACGACCCGAGTCACCTGACGGCGCTGCCGCACGTGAGCCGGAGAGGCGGGGCGCGCACGGCCCGGGAGCGGCGGCACCGGGCAGGGGCGGCACCGGGCAGGGGAGCACGGAACCGGGCAGAGGCGGCACTGGGCAGCGGGGCACGGCACCGGGCAGGGGGGCATGGCACCGCCACGGCACCGGGAGCGGCGGCACCGGGCAGGGCAGGCACTGGGCAGCGGGACACGGCACCGGGCAGGGGAGCACGGCACCGGGCAGGGGAAGCACGGCACCGGGCAGGGGAAGCACGGCACCGCCACGGCACCGCCTCGGCCCCGCTCCGCTCCGCACACAGGCCGCGGGACCCGCCCCTCTCGCTTCGCTCCGGGCGGAAACCCAGCCGGCAGCCGGGCCACGGGAGCGTTCGCCGAATCGGCCGCCAAAGCRAACGTTACCTTGCGAAGCAAGATTCTTAACCAGTCATTAATTTTCTTCTTCAGGCACGCAAGTGAAGTTTTAACAAACATTTGGTATTTAAGGTTCACAAGATCCAGGTGCTTTCAGAGGGAAGCAAACACAGTAAGTTTGTATTACTTCTCTGGAACCCAACAGCTCGTTAGGAGTCTGTGCCCTGTGATGGGTTTGATTAGCACCTTTACCTGCCTTGCTGCTTCTTTAGTAAGCCGTGCCAGTCACATTACTCAGAAACATGTTCAGCTGTACATATCCCACAGCATTACCCTCTCCATATTTCCACACAGTACAACTTAATGCTAAGAATATGTTCCATTTTACATTCAAGTGAAGTTACTTCTGTCCTTTGTTCCAGAGATAGAAAAAAATTTCCCCTGCCTTTTTTTTTGTTTGGCTTTGGTATGTTGTTTCAGGCTGGKTTTTTTCTAATTAATGCTTTACAGACAGAATAGTATTTTCCCCTCATTTACCTCTCTTCTGGTCTRTTTAGGTCAATAAATACAAGAGTAAAGTATGCAATTATTATATTCACTAGCCCTTGATTATGACTAACAATGATCCCTCCAACCACATTCTCAAGATAATTTAGCTTCCTTATTTTTAGGATGGGTTTTGCAGACTAACAACCTATAAATCTAATACACAGGACAACTACTGCATTTCATTTCCCCCTTTATTTTTCCTGTCATCAGCTGCTTTTAAAGTACCTAGTTTAAGGGTAGGAAACAAATGAGAGCCCTTTATGGGGGAAAAAAAAAGTGATAATTCTTTAAAGGTCTACTTTGCATTTCAGAAAAGTCATGCAACCCATTCAGGGAAAGAGGAGACAGAACATAGGCAAAATGAATAATGATAAATCACATTGCATGCCACCCTGCTTGGATTTTATTTTCCCTGTTAGATGAATCAGAAAGCAGAACCGTCCACACTGTACTCTTACGTGTGCCAATGTAATTACACAGGACTTTCATTAGTAAGAATTTTGTATTATGCTCAGAACTGCACAGGCAATATCTAGATCAATACTCTAAGGCCCAGTTTCTGAGATGGAGTTAGAGATATGAACTGCATAGGAAAAGGTACACCTCATGCAAATGAAAGTGCAAGTTCAGTAGGTCCTGCATTTCAACACTCTGCTATATCCATCACTTGACTAATTGCTCATTTTATGCCCCTCTGAGTAGAGAGTTACCCTATCAGCTTCAGTAGAAGTCTCACCTCAGTGCCGAGTACAAACATAGTAATCTGAAGGTCCTGCTTTAGTTTACAGTTGGTCCATCAATGTCATGTCACCCCTTTCAGTTAAAAGAAAACAAAGAGACAGATCAGCAGTGCAACCGGACCATTGACCATGATGTGAAAATTACATGAAGCTGGCAGGCACAGTTATCTAAAAGTTAATCATAACCATCATCTTTTCTTAAACACAGAAAGCAAGAATGTTGGCCAGTATGGTTAACTCAGTAGTTGCCACTGCATCTGCATGCTCATGATAATGCATTCTTTCTTTAATGTGATGATGTAACAAAGTAGACAATGCAGAGTTTACACACACACAAACCACATTTCTCAGGAAGCCCTTTATTAAGTCAAGGCATTAAAGGAAAAACTACTGTTATTCACCATGCTTCTCATCTTGAGGTGCTTCATACTGAGCCAGCTGTGGATTTAAAGAAAGGAATTTAGTTAGTTGCAATATTTCATGTAAACACTCTATATTAAAGMAGCRTAGGAAAATGTATTGTCTGGACTTGTTCCATTTATTTTACATTTACTCACTCATCTTTATGCAAGTCCATTTTCAAGCCAGGCAATAAAGTAGCCCTTCTCCTAAAAGACCAATTTCTCACACTGTGTAACCATGCAGCCATAACAAGGTGGATTATTAAATGCACTTTGTAGCACACATKTCTTGCCCTTAAYTTTTCCTTGTTTCTTATTCTAGCARTCATTAAGTACTTTTCATCTTAGCAGCTGATAGTGATTAGTGTCCTACAAGCTTTATAGGATTAAATGAAACAGTCAGTCATTTTTATTGCAATAGTATCTAACCAAYGTTTCTTGTAATCATTGTAGCTCCCATTACGCTTTCTGGAGAGTATAGCCCGGGCAACTGTGCACTTAAATATGACCTTTGCTTGTAAAGTTAGTACCAAAGAAAGATWCGAAGGTGTTCACTTGACCTCAATGCAAGTTCAAGCAAGTTCAAGACAAGTTCAAGCTTCAAAACCAATTCAAGAATTAGGGCCRTCTCTCTGAAATATGCTGGTTCAGTTCACTCAATTAAGATTCCTGCCCTCTGCAAACTGCAGAGTGGGTTAAAAATAAACAAAGTACATAAAATAAATTTAAAAGCATAAATAAAAATAAATAATAAACAYATAAAAATAAATTAAAATATCCATGTGTTCCTTCCTACCAGCAACAGTAAATTGCAGCAATCATTCTGCTGCTAACAAGAACCACTAAAATTGTATTTTTTCATTGTTGTAGATTTTACTATAACAGATGACTAGTACACAACCTCAGTTTTCTTTTCTGCTAAGGACCTAACTGTTGACTTCTTGTCATCCTCCCAACACACACACAAATATCTGACATTCTGAGTAATAAAGGTAAGAAAAAAGATCTTCAGATAAATGCAACAGCGGTTATCAATAAATGCACAGATAAAGGGATGTATTTTATGTTAAGAGGACTACTCAAAGTTAAATGATAGTGTCCTCCCTGCATGCTGTGTGAACTTCTACAGCATGTAAGAATGGTGGGCATTACATTGCAGAGGAAATAAAGGGAAAAACCAAAACCCACTAATACTGGAAAAAGGATGTAAAGAAGTTATAATTTAAAGAATGAAGAACATGAAAACACAAATTAACCCATGATTACAAAAAGGCTTACTTTCCTGCAACAAGTTTTGACTTCTTTAAAAGACTTCTTTAGACGAAGACCCAGATTACTCTGCTCTCATCTGTCTACTTACTATCAGCTGCATTTTTAAGTCTGCTAAAACAAATGGCTGGTCTAGAGCTACTCCTTCTAAAATTCTGTTCTTTGCCATATTTCCTAGTAAGAAATAACAAAYGTAGCTGAGGATTCACAGTGGGTAACAGGGAAGAAGAATTACTAGGACACCAAGACGGCAATCTGGGCAAGAAATACAAAGGGGTAATGCCCAAGAATCCTTTCTCACAGAACTAAAGTGAGGTGGTTGCCTCCCAGTAAAAAATCATGGGTATTCACATATAACAGCCACCATCCTCTTTCAACAAATGCATGGAAACCTGCAGTGGCACATAAGCTATTAGSATATTAAGCATCTCAAGGGTTTCCTTCTTTAGTGTTATTAGAAGCTGTTCACACCTCAGAGCTCTCTAACAGCCTGCAGACTCATTAAAGAATAGACTTAGACAGCACTTCRGATTCTCTGTTGTTGCAGATAAATACCAGGGTCATTTTAGGTAGAAAGCGCAAATTATCAATCCACATGGATGCCTTCACTGATAATATCCTGCCACGTGTAACTCTGTGTCAAGTGACACAAAGTAATATAAAATATTCCTCCTTCAATTTGCCTTTTGAAAGCCTTTATAATGGATACATCACCTTGCTTGTTTTTCAAAACTGTCCTGAAAGCATGAGCTACATAATATCAGACAACTTAAACAGGACAGGACTGAATGACAATRCATTAGACGTGATAACAGACTTTCCCTAAATAAATAAAATCCCTAGTTTAGTAATATTTTCTATTATATTCTATAAGAAGTGTTCATAAAAAATAATAATCTTTACTACAATGAATTCTATCAGCATTTCTCAATCATGAGGCTAAACAGTGCAACATTTATCAGTTACTCTAATAGAAGAAAGTTAGCTGCATTGTAAGTATTACAATATTTTTCTTGTTGTATAATATGGAACTATAGAGTAACACCAAGTAGACTTTTACCTTGGTTTTCAGTTTTTTATTTTCTTCCAGCACAGCTTCATATTTTTCTTTCATCTCTGCCACTTCCAAGCGAAGTGCCTCTATTTCCGGATTCTCAGGAGCTGAAGCTCCCAGGTGATGCTTCAGAAAACTGATATTTAGATGTTAAGTATTTCTCCACTTATATAACCACATTTTCTTTTTAACACCCATGTTGAAGTTAACACTGCAGTACACGTGACCAAAATTGTAGTAAACCATTGAGATTATGACAGTGCTTTTTATCCTATGGAAAGAAGTTACAAAAATAAGAGAGCTTTTCAAATTCATAGCTATATTCCTTAAAAACAAACAAACAAAAACAAGATATCAGTACAAAATCTTACGTGTTACTATCCCCTTCTTTTCTCTTCTTAAATGCAGAAGTTTTGAAGAATGAAAAGAAATAACCAGAAAAAAAAGCGATACCCAAAAATGGAGGCTGCTTAAAAACAGCAAGAAACAAAATATGTTAATTCCCCCATCCCCTGTGTATTTTAAAAAAAAAACAACAAAAAAGGAAGTGTGAAGAAGCAAACTTCAGAACCCATAGTCACAGCAGAGACTCAAATCTAGCGCTGCAGGTCTACAATGCTCTGTAATGGCCTMAAACTTAGCTTCATAAGTGCCGGCATACTAAAATACCCAATTCTCTTGAATCCTTGTCAAACTCTGTGAGCTTGTGAAAATGCAATTATTATGTAAAATGCATAGACAAAAGCCAATTCTCAGTGCAAGGCTTTGAAATGAGCCTATCCAGTTCACCCACGAGTCAGAAGCAGCACTGTGCATGAAGTCTCAACAAGTCACAGCAGAGAAAAAGGATACTCCAGTGCACTATCTGGTTTCTCTGGCTCTTCATATAAGGCTACCAACACTGCAAATAGAAAATATTCAACAATTGCAAGAAGTTCATGCAACTCTTAAGTTTTTAAAACACATACCAGCGGTCAGAAAGCATACAAGYTGCCTTTCTCCATTTAACAAGATTTTCACCTGTATACTTTGACATAAGCAACAGGTCTGCTGTATAGGAGGGGGCAGAGCACAGCACTTAGTAACAGCTAAATAGAGTTTTCTTGTTCCCTAACCCCACATAATCTTTGGCTATTCTAGCACAGAATAGAAAAAAAGCCTGAACAGTTTTGCATATACCACATGTAACCTAGTACTAGCTTTCATCAGTAAGACTGAAATTCTAACGGTATTGTTCATACAACTTTTACTTAGGCTACATCTTTGAATCACAAGATATCAGAAGTTCTGTAACTTTCRGCATAAAAGCAAACCTAAAAGCAAACCTCCATTGAACACCTACAGTTACAAAACTAAATGGCTACTGTCAGAGCAGGTGACACTGATAATCTTTACRAATGTGGGCTCTAATGCCAAAACCACAGACACAAGCAGCAATATAACAACTTAAATAAAACTAGCCATACACATAGAAACATAACGGGAGATTCATRAATACCCAGAAAGTTCCCAAACGTAACTCCCTACTCTCCACAGGGGTGATGTGCCAGTTTCATATGTCCAAACTGCATAACTAAATTGGTTTTCTGCTATGCGCCTCCTAAGTTAAAGCAAAATTAGGATGCCTYACTGCTTGAAAGACTTGTTTTGCCATCCCACAGGTGGTATTGCAATTGAAAAATCAAGTGGCACACACCACGTCAAAGAGTGGCAAAGAGTGGCAAAGAGCACAGCAGCTATTCATTTGCCATCCTAGATCTGCTGCTCCCTCTTTAAACAGCATGTTTTCAATCAGAAATATTAACGGATTTTTGCCACATACTATTGGAAGACTCTCAAAAAAGRCTTCAGGATTTCAAAGACGCCAAGCCATGTGTGTCACGTTGAGCATCATAATWTTCTCCAGTTTGATACGGATAATCATTATTCCAGAACTTAGTTTCATTCATTTTGGAAAAAGCACKAAGCTCCACTCAGGAAAGGGTATTAAGCAATTGAAGTCTTTTTAAGATAACATTTTCTGTTGTTTCTCAAGCATTTACTTCCTCTCTAGAGCACTGGCAGARTAACAGTCCCCAGAACTGAACGAAAAGTACACAATTAAAGAAAATAACCAAAAGCACACATTAAAAGGAGCACTTTGACCGAGGRAGAGAGGTCTCCAACACACCACATGCGGGGAAAGGAACCGCCTTGCTGCTCTACACGCACCTCTACCAATGGACCCTCACAGGCTGAAGGTGCGAGCAATGAATGGTGTGCAGCTCACGGGGCACGTTTGCAGAGGCCCTCTGCCCTCTCCCAGCGTGCACCGCCTCGCCGCCCAGCTCGGACTCCATTTCCAGGCCACGCCGCACCAAGTTTTTTTTCCAGGCGAGTTCTCCTGCCGGCCGCCTCGCCGACTGAGGAGAAAAAGCGACCGGCGAGGCGAGGCGGGRAGCCGGTGGAAGAGCGGCAAGGCAAGCCCAAGGGACGACCGCAAAGCTGCCGTGAAGGGCGGGCAGCTGCTCCGCGGAAGCRGGACACCGTGAGAGGAACGGCACCCGCCCGCAACGCCCCCGGAGAGCGCCCGCTGGCCCCTCGGGCGATGCGACGCGAGCCACAGACTTACCCTTGGTGAGCATGTCCAGCACTCCCGACTTCTCCAAGTACTGGCGGAACTGCTCCCGTTTGGAGTCCGTGGCCTGAGGGAGGACGCCCACACGGTCAGTTCGGCGGCGCACCCCGCCTCGACTGCGGAGGCGGCCCTTTGGCCCAGGCCGGTCCCGCTCTCCGCCGCGGAGGCGGCACGAAGGGCCGAGCCGGTGTCGGTCGGCGGCCCGCCGCTCCGCGCAGACGGCACAGAGAGCGGCACCGCGCCCACGCCGGCGCGCTCCCCCCTACCTTGTAGTGCGCCATCTAACCCGCACCGCGCCTGCCCCGGCGCCGCGCCTGCGCCCTGCGCTTTAAGGCGGCGAGCGCTTCCCCGCGGTTACCGGAGCGACGGGGCGGCAGCAACGCCCTCGGCCTCCCCCGCGCGTGGGGCTCCGCGCGCTGCCCTCGCCCCCCTCACGGCTCCTCACGGCTCCTCACGGCCTCCTCACGGCCTCCTCAGGGCGTTCTCGCCGTCCTGCTCGTTGCCCGAGGGAAAGCCCCTTCCTTGCGCGGCTCTGGGCTTGTCCCTCTCCGCCCTGCTCTCCTCTCCGGCGTTTGGGAASCCGGCAATTCCGGGGCTCCTCAGCTGCCCGGGGGATGTCGCCACACACGGCCCCGGAGCTCCCCGGTGAGGGAGCAGTGTCGCGGCAGGAATCGTCCGGACCGGAGGGCGGCCTGAGCGGGGCTCCAGGGCGCGGTGTCTGTGAGTTCGGTCGGAGCTCCGAGCTGTCCCTCTGCTYGCTCGAGCAGTAGCTGCAGCTGACTGAAATCACAGGAGAAAGTTGCAGCTAGCAGCGGCTGCAGAGCTGCTCGGAAAAGTGATGTGCATCAAAAGGAGTTTTTTGCCTTAGCGCGTTCAAAAAAAAAACAAAACCAAAAATAAATTAAAAAAAAAACCAAAAAAACCCCCCAACAAACAAACAAAAAAAGAAAACGAAAAAAAAACCAGAAGAAATTATACCACTTTATTTTTCCGAAACTCTGTGGTATCTACTGATAGATAAAATCTATTTATTATAGAAATAATAAAAAAAAAGTAATAAAAAAATAAACCAACCAAATGATCTTGCATGTACGATGTTAGGGAGTTTTCGCACTTTTTCTCCACACTCTTCTGCAATGTTTATATTTTACAAGGGAATTAAGTTACTTTTTCGTTGGCAAGGTGCTGTGATGAAACAGAATGTTTTACTCATGTCCAGACACAAAAAAGTTGATAAAATTCCTCTCACAACAGCAGAAAACCAAATTCTTTTGTAACTTCTATTGAAAAACAAAAATACAAATGCCATATCCTATACATGAATATCTAAATGCTATAATTTCTATTATTTAGGCAGCGAGAACAGAGTGCATTAGTTCTAGGCTTTTTATTAGGAAGAGATTAAATACAAAACAAGCATTAGCAGTTATTGCCCACAGAATCTTATGTATCAAGAAATGCAAGAATCAAAGCCACAGCAGCAGCATTAACTTGCCTAAATCACACTATACCTTTAGCTACATTCCAGTATATTACTCCAGTATATTATTCCAGTAAATTTTACAGTGTAAACACAATTGTGTAGGGCTGTATTTATGTATACACATGGAACAATACTAGTTTATCAGAATTTGGGGGAGAGATAGACAAAAATGGAGTAGTTTTACTGTTTGATAAACCTTTTATATGTCTTTTGATACCGTAACTAAAAGCAGGAAGGTGCTACCATACTTTGATACCATAACCAAAGCAGGAAGGTGCTCTTTTTTGTTCTCTGTTCTTAGTTTTATTGTCTTCTATTTTCCATAGTAAGCCTTCTGGTTTGTGAAATTCAAAATGCCTGATTAATAAATTTCAGCAACTTGTTTTCTGATCTTGCTATCGTAAGTTATGAAAAATGTCAAAATTAAGGCTCACAACGTGTGAGTAATTTGTGATGCTTTACAAATGTTGTGGTGTATTGAATTCTATAAGAAATATACTTTGATTTTTCTGCTGAAGAAGTCAGTGGCAATACACTGAAAAAGAAAAAGTGTACCATGGAGTAAAAGAATTAGTGATCTGTATTTCAAATTTTTTCTCCTTATATTTGACACAGTTTGAACAGTGGAATATGTCTGACGTTCTGCTTTCAGACAGCTATCAAATGTCTGTTTGAATTTTCAGACCGATTAAGCAGAAACATGTTTACCAATAAATTCTTCCGAGAGCACCAGTGTCATCCTTAGCTTAATTTGATTTACTTAATTTTGATTTTTACTCTTTGTAAAAAATATTGTTAGACTGTAAATTTTTTCTTCTACTTTTATTTAGTTTAAATAGTATCACTTGTGATTTTATGACTGATGTTTCCTAAAATGTGGACTGATAGGATGTATGCTTTTCTTTTCAGCTGGAGTGTAGAAGTTTATACACTGAGGTCTATGCCACTTTTTCATTACAAAGGAAGCAAAGGACTGTTTAAAATTACTGAGCTACTATTCGATGGGTTACACAACTTTTCTATCTGTGTAAACAGCTGGTTAAAGTTGAATGGTTTAGCTACACTTACACATCGGTCTGGGTTATGTCTCTGCTCAGGAATTATCCCAGCATTGGTTACTGCAGCTGATGGGTTAACTCATGCTATATTTGAAGATCAGTGGGAGCACGCCTACTGCTGGCATTACTTGACTGTGACTGTTGCCTTGACAGAGAGAAAAGCTTGGGACTGTTCCAGTTTCTACTTTGTGTTGATTGTGAGCTCTCCTGCCCTGTAGAGTCAGGAGTGTCTGGTTGGCTGGAATTTTTTACATCAGCATTACAAGGAATTTGGGCTTTGTTTACACTGAAACTGCTTTGTCTTCTGTCAGTGTTCTTTGGAAGAGAATTTGTTGATGCTCCTGTGCTCTCAACCATTGCCTGTTGTCTAAAACTGGTGCTAGGAAAAGTTGTATCAGGTTGCAATGAAGTTTGAGATGGCATCTCAGCAAAGCTTGTCAAGCACATGTTTGAAGTTGTGTCTGCATTCTGAGTAACAACAAGAAAATGTTTCTTTTCAGCTTCTTTCTGTGCCTCATGCTCTTCAGTCCAAAGGTCACCAAGAAATTCTTCATTGTTATTTGTGCTACTATTTTGAGTCTGATTGTCTAAAGCATTTGTAGCTGGCCTCTTTGGTGATTTATTTTCCTGATTGCAATGGGTGTAATTGCTGCTGTTTTCTGTACAGTTATTTGGTGCAGACTGAAACACAGAAGGAGARTTTAAAACTGGGTAGAGCATAGTGTCAGTTTGCTTTTCCATCAGAAAGGTATAACTGCTAAGTGCACAAGGAAGAGTTTTCTGAGGGGTGGTGGATATTCCRAAAGAAGAGTGATGTATCACAGAGTATTTCTTAGATTTGTTTGTGTAGAAACTGTCAGAGTAATCCTTGTTTTTATTCTGCTCACAGAGTCCCATTTTAATTTTTCGGAATCCTAARTGGATAATTTCTAGAATATTTAAAAGCAATGATACAGTTGCTATTGATTGCATAAATAATATAAACACTGTCTTTTCTGTTGGTCTAGATACAAAGCAGTCAACTGTGTTTGGACATGGGTCTCTCTGACATTTATATAGGGGATCTAAGTGAAAGCCATAAAGAAGATACTGCCCAATCATAAAGCCAACTTCCACTGCAGATCTTGTGAAAATATGTATCACATAAGTGCAGAGCAAAGAACCTCTYAGCGGTGCTTTGTTTAGCTTCTTCTGATCCAATTGCCGGAGTTCTCTCTCCAGTCTTTTACGGTTTTCTGTCATTTCTARTTCAGTGCTTTCAAGTTCCACCCTTACCTGAGCTTTCTTTTTTTGCCTYTCTTTTTCCAATGCTCTTAGTCTGTATAAGGCATGACCCATATATACCAAGGAAGGGGAAGATACAAATATAACTTGCAAGACCCAGTATCTTATGAGAGAGATGGGAAAGGCCTCATCATAGCACACATTTCTGCAACCAGGCTGCTCGGTATTGCATATAAATTCTGATTGTTCATCATTCCAAACATCCTCCGTTGCCACTCCAAGGACAAGCATTCGAAATATGAAGAGGATCGTTAGCCATATCTTTCCAATAATAGTGGAATGAATGTGGACCTCCTCTAAAATGCCTCCAAGGAAATTCCAGTCTCCCATGCTTATTTTGCCATATTAACACTAAAATCTATGAGAGAAAAAAGTATCAAACATTGTAAAAGCTGCATTCCTTACTTAATGCATTGTGAAAAAAACAACACTGGGAATGACTATCACATCTCACACTGTAACCATGACAACATGACCAACTGCTCATTGATAATCTAGGTGTTATKTTCTCTAATCTGTGAGATGGAGAACTGCATCAGCTTCTTGTGTCTACTTTATTATTAACACCCCAATAGGCACATGACTACAAGATATTGAACACCCTCAGTCTGCATCAGATCACTGGAAACTAGAGAGCCTGACTTGTAGCAGGATTTTAAGAGCATTATGCGATCCATTTGAACCATCATCCAATAGCAATGTGAGAGCAGTACATTTTTATTTAGGACACTTATCAAGGTACGGGAATATCCTCTTTTTTGGATGTTCCAAGCCCCATGTCACAGCTGTAATTATGGCAGTCTAATTACTGTTTCATAGAGAAAATTGGTTATATAAAGGAGCTCAAGAGGGAATAAATCATCTCACAAAAAGTATTTTTAATTAAAAGGACATGTTTAAGCATATTCTGTGAAGACATTTGCTTTTGGTTTATGGATGTCAACAATAAATAAATAGTATTACTGTAATTGGTCTAGTTTCCTCTGATCAATGATCCCTGCATTCAAAACAGTAAATAGAGTGCCTAAGTGTCAAGCATTATTATCTTTGGCCACAACTCTTAGAAAAAATAAATTATTTACACAAAAATTCTTTACCAGCATTTTTCTAAATGRCTGTCATCTGAATACAGATAAACTRRTAATAARTTGTGTAATTGTACACCTGCATACAGATAAACTGGTAATAAACTGTGTAATTGTACATCTCACCTTTCCTCCATATGTTTGTTTCTCCATTAACAGGACGCTACATTGCAGACAAGATTTTGAATTCCTTTTCAGTATTTATGTTATTGTATACRYATACAATTGTAACAWTTTTTTTAATTTGTGGGGACAAGCCAAACACCTGTACATTTTCATTGTGTGTACAGCACAATTCAATAGAATAGTATCTTATTTTGGTATTTTTTAGGATAAAGGGGCTTTAGCATAGCATTTTCTTTTCAAATGGGATTAATTTTCACCCTGTGAAACAGGAGTGCTAACAAGTCACAGAAGCTGGACTCTTATGGCTGCAACACTGATGTCTGTAGAGGAATCGTTACGTTAAGCTTTCTAAACATGAAAATACTTTTGCAAATCAGTACATGAATAGGCAARTTAGACATTTTTGAAAGAAAAACAAATTAAAAATAAATGGTAAATTAAAAATAAAACATACCTTTTTCTACAAAAATGTGTATAATTGAACATCTGCGACGTCCAATAAAAAGTTATAACCCCTGCCATCTTCCGTCTATGTGAGTAAATTCACACATTATAAGCAGTTTATTTTGCTACAGGAGCAAGTGATAGAGTGTGAGCTTTGCACATGGAATTTATATTTGCTAGGGCTGAAGGGAGGAGAAAATCGATCTATTGTTCAGTCCACTACTGCTCCAAGCATAATTTAATTATGAAAGGTAAAATATACTCATTTTTAAAAAGTTGGAAATAAAATACCTGCAGCTTTAAGTTCTTTGAGGTTGTCTTCTCTTTTGCCTCTGTATCACCTTCTAAATTTTAAGAACAGTCTTAGCCTCAGAAAAAAAGAACAAAAGAGAACTTTTGTTCTGTTTTAGTTTACACATCTCTGTAGTAGTAAACATTCCGTTTCTGCGCAAAAGAAAGTAAATCTTCCCAAACACTATGATTGTCAATTTGTGCAGACAGTCTGTTCTCCTGCAACAGCTTAGCACCACACTCCCAATGTAAAAACATCAATGGCAGTACTTTTTGTCCCTCCAAACTCATTCCCTCCATTGSTCTCTTTAAAAATTCCCCTTGGCACATGAGGATAGATCACAGATTGTAATTTAAGATGATGCATGAAAATTATTTAAGAAAGTTTAAAGTTCTACTTGATTTTTTTTAGGCCATCAGACTGCTACAGTCCATTCTGGGTACTGATGGTAAGCTGGGGAAACCCTTTCAAACACTCTAAACATTAAGAAGTGTTCAGCAGTGGGAGGGAAAAAGACCTCATTTTACAAAAAGGAAAAAAAAAATGTTTATTTTGTGTGCAAAAATTGTTCTACAGGCAGCATTAGCAGTGCAGTGGCCAAGGGCACAGATTCTTTAGCCATGCCTGGTGTTAATGTGCAAGTCCACTGCCAGGACTGAAATGAGTTAAAAAGCACATCTAGCACTATAATGTTCTTTTAGATGATCCTCTTCAGCACTCTGGAAAAGTGYAGTGCTGATTCAAATGTCCTATAAAGGTTGAATAAACTTCCCCTGCTGCAAACTCTAAAAAGCTAATCATTATMTTTTAATTTTGGCACTGAAGATCAGTCAATAGGTCATGTCCGATTTCATACTTAAATGACAGCTTGCCTGAAAGTGCTCAATCATTTTAGCAAGCTARCAATCTACAGCCAGCTGTTTCTATGAAGTACTTAAACCAGGATTCTAATCATACATCTCTTCTATCAAGTACTTAAAGTACGTTTCTAAATATTTTTCTGTTATTGATAAAAAATGCTTTCTGTGTGTTGAAGTGATCCAGACACCCATACCCCTGCCAGCTCATGCAAAGATGCTGAAGCTTTGTTTAAAACCCCAAGTGTTTGGTGAGGCTGAGCTACCATGGCTGGAGATTTACTTGTTAAAACGTTAAAAAAAAGTTAAAATGTTAAAACTCGTTTAAACGTTAAAACAAACATTTAACGATCTGCACACAGTGTTCCAGGATGMACTATCTCAAGTCATGAGRGAAAATAAATTCAAGTGTCAACAAYAATTTCATAGTGCTGGGTCTGYTTTTTAATTTAGTTCAGACATCTTGCAACTACTATTTACACAAACTGTTTATTTCAACGTTCAGTATTTAGTAACTTAGTGATGTAAGGAGAGACTAYTCATTTTTCTTCCAGCTTCACTGGCTTTTTATCAGTGGTGGATTCACTGCAAAACATTCCCTAAATTTTTATGGCTATACTGTGCTTTCTTAGCTTCAGATCAAATGTCACAGTAAGCCTCCAATCATGGAAATATTCTCTGAAGAGCAAGGCCTTTTCATTTCCATACATCAATAATGTGCACTTTGTATGTAGAATGGATTTTTACTTTCTGCTATATCCGTCTGACCTACAATGGAGYGAGATAACTAGAGGCACAATCATCAGTGATGCATCCTACAGGTTTTCAGGGTAACATGAACCCATTCCCATAGTTTTCTTTCAGTGGTGAAGTAGAATAAACTGCAATAATGAGAAATTTGAACAACTGTACTACCCAATGTTRTCTTTAGGACTGCCAAATYCAGCAGAACTGTGTTTGAAGGCAGAATAGAGATTATAGTATAAAGATGGAAGCACATATTCTTCACATTTGTCTATTTTCTGTGCTGCCTTATAGATTCACTTTTGATTGCTAAGATACACATGCAAATCAGTAGGTGCACATTTATATTTTCACTTTCACAAGCAAATTTTCTGAAGATGCCCTGGCYTGTACCAGAAAGTTTAAGGGGTTTTTTTACAGTTTCTGTCTTTATCTTAGTTCGCTGTTGATGTTTTTTTAATTCATTCCTCTTTTAGTTCCTTAGCTTTAAAATTTTGGATTTTCTGTATACTTTTATCTAGCTTGCTGTCTTTTCCTCTCTTAATCCCTTGTCTTTAAAATTTTTAATATATACACACACTGGTAGTGTAGCTTTCTGTACCTTTTTTTAGTTCTCTCCTGACCTTGCTCCATTTTGCATTTTCGAGTTTCTTTCCATGTCTACTTTATTAGGCTCCTTCTTTAATTTTTTCCTTCTTTTCTGCCTGCRCTGTATCCATCTCCTGGGCTCAGGGTCAGTGTGTGTTTGGGGCCAGCAGAATAGAAATGGGCTTCACCTGTGGTCTGCAGCACCTAGATTGTACTCATGATGTGTGAAAGTGGCTGAGCCAAGGATTAAAAATGGCTTCAGGAAGGGATGGGCTGGGGCAGCAAAAGGTGCAGCCACTGAGGCAAAGAGCCTGGGGTATATAAGCTGCATCCTCTAGTCAGAGTGCTTTGCTGTTCCTTCAGTTGCTGGCTGCTCTTGAGCTGTTTCAGCTCCTTGGGCTGAAACAATCCTTCTCAATCAGGCTAATTTGAAACAGAGGCCCGACAAATTTAAGAGAATGAGAATAGACAACTTTAATCCAGGCCTAACAGGCACCCTCGTACATTAGGGCAGACAAAGYCTCCTCCTGAGGTTACACTCAAAGTGGACACAGAGTCACGAGATCTTCACTTTTGTAAGTTCTGCCKTATTAACATACTGGGTCTTCATTCTCCAATGATTTTTTTCAGGTGATGATGTCAACCACCCCAAAATTGGTCYCCCCACAACTCGCTGTTGTTTCCATATTTTGGGGCTCTGAAGCAGCAAGGTGTCCTTGGATTCAGGCTCAGAGAGGAATTGTTTTGTCTAAAGATGTGAGAACGGTAGTTTTAGTGCTGTACTAGAGAAGTACAAGAATACAGATGCATGAAAATATAGAAACTAAAAATCCTAAGGCATCAGGGCAGGTGTGTTCTACCATTTGGGGAAGTGGAGCTGCCTGTCTGAGTAAGCTTCAGGACTGGTCAAGGTTCAGCAGCCTATGTAGTAGAAAGTACACTTGTGACACCCATCTCAATTGGGATCCTGGAGGAAACCCCCCTGATGTGCGTCATCCCCTGAAACAAAACCACCAACCTTGGTGGTCTCAGGGGTTTTCGTATCTCAGCGGTTCTTGTGGTTTCCTGGAGTTGGGTGTCCCATGTGCCAGAGATTCTCACCAAAACTGGGCAGAGCCCCACCATCTTAMATGCCCCGCCAAGTGGGTCAGAAATGTCCCTCAAATAGGGCAAAGATTCCCCCAAATGGGTAAGACACCCCACCCTGCAGAACGGGGGATATGGAGGGGAGCACTGACACCMTGCAAATTGTGGGTAGGGGGACAGCCTGGTGTATCATCCCCCACCCCATAAAGGCATCATCCCTGGGATCTTGAGAGTCTTCATGGTCTTGGTGGGTCTCATGGTCTTCTAGGGCTGGGGAGACAGAGCCCCCACCTAGAATAGGGAAGAGAGCCCTCCAAACGGGGCTAAGATTCACACAAAATAATGAGGGTGTGCGAGTCCTGGATGGTCACCCCAAACCTGTGTTGATGACTCCATAAAGGAACAACTCAGGATCTGTGACCCCTCCCGACACCCCCAAATGCCCCCGGCCCCGGGTGACCCGGCCACCTTCATCCATCCATTGTGTCCCACGGGCCCCTCCGAATCCCCGCCCTGTGTCACCCTCGCAACGGTGACAGCGTTGGCGTTTTGGTGGCGTTTCCCTCCGGGGCGGGGCTTCCTCCCCCCGGTCTCCCCAAAACCGTCCCCGCGGCCGCCCCGGCCCCATTTGGCCCCGGACCCCGCGGAATGCGGCCCCAGAGAGGTATGGGGGAATTTCAGGGGGTGAGGGGTGTGTCGCGGGCCCTTTARGATCCGCTCTTAGCGGGCTCTTAGCCTTTTAAAAGCTCTGGGACAGGGTGCTGGCTGTTTTAAACTCTTGGGAGGAAACGCTGGCCTTTTAACACCCCTTTAGGGGACACTGGCCCTTTAAGTCTCGCTTTTTGGGGACGTTTAAGAGAGACAAGAAGGGAATGCTGACCCTTKATGAGAGCTGGGGGCGAGGAGCGGGGTCAGTGGCCCTGAGGGAGCGGGGCAATGCCCGGGCCCTCCCGCGGGATTCTCTTCTCCCCTCAGGGCCGGGGGTTGGCGGTGCCGCGGGGGCGGTGGTGACGAATGGGAATCCCCGTGACGGCACCACAGGGACATTCCCGCCTCGCTGGGGCGGGGGAGGGCCCAGCGGTTTGGGGGAACCCGCTTGGGACATGGGGGATTGGGGGGCCAGGGGGTTTGAGGGGCCTGAGGAGTGCAGGGGAGACCTCCTACCGTCTGGGTGAGACACGGGGGTTTGGGGGAARCCTGAGCGTTCGCAGGGGTTCTAGGAGTTTTCAGGGTTCGCCGGCATCCCAGTGATCCCTCAAATCCCGCCAGGTCCGCCCCGAGCCGCTCCGCCCCAGACGGTGAAGCAGCTGCTGAAGGAGCTACGGCAGAGCAGAGAAGGGGCGAGATCTCCGGTGGGTGAGCCCCTCTCCCAGATGGCCCCGTTCCCCGGGACACCCCCACTCCCCTCGCTGACCCCCTTCGCTGTCCCCTCTGTCCCCCAGGTTTTGGCTCTGCCCTCCTCGCGCCCCTCGGATGGTGAGTGAACTCCGACCCCCCCAGATCCTACCCCACTTACCCTATGCTCCCTAAACCCTCTCCATGCCCCCTCCCCACGCCCTAGTCCCCCACAATCCTCCCTGTGTCCCCCAAGTCCCTCCCGATGTCTCCCCCATCACCTGCTCTTCCCTCAGGTGACCCCTGGCCCGGCGCCCCCCCCAGTGACCCCGGCGGTGTCCCACAAATGCCGCCCCATGGGGGAAGGGCCCCCGGTTTGAGGGCTTTTCAGGTGAGGGGGGTCGGAGTGGGAGAAGGGGAGAAATGGGGGATGCAACTGGGGGGTTAAAGAGGGGCCAGTGTGGTAAATAGGAGTCAGTGGGGGAAAATGATAGGGCAATGGGGGAGAATGGAGGGGAATGGGAGGGGATAGGGGAAATAGGGGGAGAAGAAAGCAAAGGGTCCCCCCCGAGGGGGAGAATGGGGGGGAACTGACAACTGGGGAGAGGAATGGTGGAGCAATGGGGAGTCAAATGGGGACAATAAGATGGTGAAGGGAGGGAATGGGGCAAAATGAAGAAAGCAATTGGGGGCAGTGGAGGGGCAACAGGGGGGCAGTGGGGGCAGCAATGGGGGGAAATGATGTAAATGGGGGCAATAGGGTGGCAGCTGGGGAGGCAAAGGGAGGAAAATGGGCTGGGTCATTAGGGCAGGATTTGGGGGGGCACCTGGAGCCCTGGGGGATAACTGGGACTCAGCCCCTCACCATCTTGACTGCTGTCCCCCCAAGGCTGCTGCCACCCCYGGCCCTGCCTGGCCTTATCCCACGGTGCTGTGGGGAGAATTTGGGGGCTCTGCCGTGGGAAGGGAGACCCCAGGCCCGAATCCTGAACCCCAGGAAYTGGCAGCCGCCCGCGCCGCTCTGAGGGGCCGAGACCCCCAGGAACTGCTGCGACAGGACGAGGAGGGGGACACGTGAGTGACGGGGACCAGAGAAGGGCACTGGGGAGTATGGATGTCATGAGGGGGTATGGGGTCAAGGGGTCCGTGAGAGGTCAAAAGGGCTAAATGGGAGGCATCAATGGGGCGGCATTTGAGGGAGTCAGTGGTTCAGTGGTGGGGGCAGTGGGGTGAAGTGGGATCAGTGCAGATGGTCAGTGTGGGGTAAACAGGAGAGTCAATGTAGAGGTCAGTGGGGGGCCAACTGGGAGGCAGTTGGGGAGTCAGTGGGGCAAGAGGGTGCTGGGGAGTCCCACGGGGTGGCTGGGGAGGGGCCATGGTGTGACAAGTCCTTTTGGTGGGTCTGGGTTCTGGGTGGAATRTGGAGGGCAGGAAGAGGGGCAAGGGGGTCCACTGTAACCCTCCTCCACCCCCAGGCTGCTGCACGTGCTCTGTGCTGGGGGGCTRTGGGCGCCCGCCCGGGCTGCAGCAGAGACTCTGAGGGACCTGGGGGGACTCGAGGTGCGGGAGCACCAGGGCAAGGTGAGGGGGGGACACACCTGGGGGGGCTGAGGGGGCATCTGGAGGAACTCAAGGTGCAGGAACACCTGGGCAAGTTTGGGGGGAGGTGGGCTGGTGAGGCTGGAAAAGCAAGAACACCTGGGAAAGGTGAGGGGAGGGCACTGAGTGTAAAGAAGGGATTATAGGGGTAATTAAATGTATCTTGCTGGGGTAATAGGAGGTTATGGGGGTAAAAAGACAATAATGTAAAAAGGCAAGATCAGAGGGGTTATGAGGGTAATTAATAATGGGGATGGGGTAGTTAATTCTGGGGTAATTAATCCCAGTGTTCTGTTGCAGCATAATAACAGGGGAAATGGGGGAGTGATGGAAGATAAAAGACTAATTAATAATGGGGGTAATTAATACTGGAGGGTATAAGGGATGATTAGTGATCAGGTAATTAGAGGCCACTAAAGGGCTAATGGCAATTAATAGCAAATAATTAATGAGGGAATGATCAGAGAATGAATAAAGAGGACAGAGCTGTAACGGAACACCAGGGTGGTAATTTGAGGGTTTGGGGTGCTTGGTGCCCCTCAACCTCCCCTGACTTTTCCAGACCCTACTGACGTAACTTTTTTCCCCACCAGAGCCCCCAGACCCCTCTGAGCACCCTTTCACTCTCTCCCTGCGCCCCCCCATTTTATCCCCCCAGACTCCACTGCTGGTGGCAGCAGCAGCTGCAGCCCCAGAGATTGTGAGAGATCTGCTGGTCCTGGGGGCAAATCCTGATGCTGCTGACCACTGGGGACGCACAGCCCTGCACCTGGCTGCAGCCTATGGGCACCCTGAAATCCTCCAGGTGAGACCCCAACCCCCAAATCCTCCRGCTGAGATCCCAACTCTAAATCCTTCAGGTGAGGCCCCCCCCCAAAACACCCCAAATCTTCCAGCTGAGAACCCCAAACTCCCAAATTCTACAGGTGGGGCTCCCAAACCCCAAATCTTTCAGGGGAGACACAAAAAGGCTGAGAGAATTGGGATTGTCCAGCTTGAAAAAGAGAAGCTTTAGGATGACCTAATTGCGCCTTTCAGTATCTGAAGGGAACTTTCAGGAAAGATGGAGCAACACTTACAAAGGCCTGGAGTGACCAAACAAGGGGAAGCTTTTTTTTTTTTTTTTTAATTGAAAGAGAAGAGCTTAAATTAGCTATTCAGGAAAAAAATTGTTTCCTGTGAGGGGGGGAGGCCCGGCAGAGGGTGCCCAGAGAAGCTGTGGCTGTCCCATCCCTGGAAGTGTCCAAGGCCAGGTTGGACTGGGCTGGGAGCACCMTGGGACAGTGGAAGGTGTCCCTGCCATGGCAGGGGTCTGGAACAAGATGATCATCGAGGTCCCTTCCTACCCAAATCATTCTATGATTCTGTTCTATTCAACCCTACATCCTACTGGTATAACCCCCAAATCCCTCTGAGCACCCCAAAATTGTACAGCTGAGACCCTCCAGGTGTAGCCCGAACACAACCCACTGGGGCCCCAAATCCCACAGGGGGGACCCCAAATCTTCCAGGTGAGGCTCCCCAAATCTTCCACGTGTTAACCCAACCCTCCAAGTACCCCAGGTGCAAACCCAACACCACCTCTGGCTATCCCAAATCCTCCAGGTGTCCCTATGAGATCCTAAACTCCCTTGAGGGACCCCAAATTTCTCATGGGRGACCTCCCAACATGTTCCAGTTATTTGAGAGGGACCCCAACCCCAGAGGGAGGGAACACAAAGGAGGCCCATAAAGGAGGTCTCCCTTTGTGGAGGGAGACCAGGGAACCAGCCTGTGGGCTCCCCAAATTTCTCCTTTTGCCTTCCCAGGCCATGATGTCCTCAGGCGTCCCTGTCAACATGGAGACCAGAAATTTTGAGGGTCAGCAAATTTGGGGGGGGGGCAAGGGTGATGGAGGGGCTTGGGGTGGGTCCCTGGTTTTGGGGGGAGGGGTGATTCTTGAGGAGTCCTTGTTTGGGTGGGACTGGGGAGAGTTCAGTTGGTAGGTCTCCAAATGGGGGTGTGGGGAAAGTGGGGCACAGGGGGGAACAGGGGTCCATGATTCGGGGTATCTGAAGAGTCCCCAATTTCAGGGTGCCTTGGGAGAGTCCTGCTTGAGGGGTACTCAACATAGGAGGGGCTTGGGRGTCCCTGGTTTGAATGGGCCCCTGGRGATCCCCATTTTTGGGTAGTTCTTKGGGGGGTTCCTGGTGGATGCATCCCTGTTTTGGGGACATGGGGGGTCTTCAGTCTGGGGGTCCTAGCTGATGGTGGGAGGGTCCCGGGGGTGTTTCTGTACTTTGAGGGGATCCCTGGGAGGGTTCCAATTCCAGGGGGGCCCTGTTTGTRGGAGGAGCCCTTCCTGACCCCTGTGGGTTCCCCCCCAGGTCAGACCCCTCTGCACTGTGCTGTCCTGGCCCACAACGCCTCGCTGCAGGGAGGGTACCCCCCCACGGGGGGCTCTGCAGGGGGGTCCCGCACTCCCCAGGACCGACTCCGCTGTGTTGAGCTGCTACTGCAGATGGGGGCAGACAGCAGCAGCCAGGTACAGACCCCACAAAGACCCCCAGGTACCCCATGACCCTCCAGGTGTCCCTCAGATCCCCTGGGCT
>NW_026623674.1:61548-68084 GCF_030028575.1 Malurus melanocephalus
GCTGACCCCTGTCTTGCTCTCAGGACACCAAAAGCAGTTTGACCCCTCTGCACTTGGCCGTGCGGGGAGGCAACCTCGCCCTGGCCCACCTGCTGCTGCGCCAGCCTGGCATGGCCCCCCRCCTTGTCAACATGAAGGTGTGAGGGGCTTGTGGGGCTGGGGGGAGCTTTGGGGGGCTCTATGGGGTGCTCTGGGTTCCCCCTAGGGCTTTGTGGGGCACTTGGGGTTGGGGGACCTCTGGGGAGCGCTTGGGGCCTCTGGGGCCAATTGGAAGGGTCTGTGGAGCTCTTTGGAGGCCTTTGGGGTTGCTCTAGTGGCTCTGGGGGGATGAAGGAGCTCTGGGAGTTTCAGAGGAATCAAAAGGGCACTGGGGGCTTTGGGGTGTCTGTGGAGAGTCTGGGGGGCTGGAAGTATTGGTATCCAGTCTTGAGGGTCTCTGAGGTACCTCTAGGGGAGCTGGAGGTTCACTTGTGGGTGTCCTGAGCCCCTTTATGTCCCTCAGGCCCACGGGAACACCCCCCTGCACATGGCAGCAGCACTCCCTGGGACCCCCAGCCAGGAGCCCCTCGTGAGGCTGCTCCTGGCCTGGGGGGCTGATCCCAGCGCCCGCAACCTGGAGCACGAACTGCCCCAGGCCCTGCTGCCCSCTGGGTCTCTCGGAGACCAGGTGAGACCTCACACCCAGCACCATCCCTAGCACCCCACTGCACCCTAAAACTTCCGAAATTACTCCTGGAACCCCMAAATCCCACTGTTTTGCTCTAAATCCCTGCTGCTATGTCTCCAAATTCTGCTGCTGTACCCCAGATCCTGTTTACCCCATATCAGTCATAGCCATCGTGGCTTTATGATGGGAAAGTCCTGCTTTTTGAACCTGATTTCCTTCTACAACAGGGTAACCCATCTAATTGATTTAGGAAAGCCAGTAGCTGGAATCTTTTTGGAATTCAGCAAAGATTTTGATATCATCTCTCATAGTGTCCTTCAGGACAAACAGTCCAGCCCACAGCTGGATTATCAAATCATGCCATGGGTCAGCAATTGGCTCACAGGTCCGTTTCAAAGAGTTACAGTGAGTGAGGTTCCATCAGGAACCAACTGGCATCCAGTCACTGCTGGGGTTCCGAGGGCTCAGTCCTTGGCCCAGTTCTCTTTAACACATCTTCATTAACAACTTAGACACATGACTTGAAGGGATATTGAGTTGGTTGACAGCACTAAATTGGAAGAGCTATGAACTCTTGAGGGCAGAGAGACCTTGACAAACTAAAGAGATGGGTAATGATCCATTGTATCAAATTTAACAAGGGCAAGTGCWGSTGGGWTGGGGCAACCCTGTAAGTACAGACAGACTGGGGTACGATAGACTGGAGAGTGGTGCTGTGGGAAGKGACCTGGGGGTCCTGATTGATGGCWAATTGTATCTGAGTCAGCAGTGCCCTGGCAGCCAGGAGGGACATCCCTGTCCTGGGGGGCATCAGGCACAGCTTTGCCAGYCAAAGRATGTGATTGTCCTGCTCTGCTCTGCACTGGGGTGGCCTCACCTTGAATAGTGTGTGCAGTTTTTGGCACCACAATATAAAAAAGACATTAAGTTATAGGAGARCATCCAAAGGWGGGCCATGAGAATGGGAAAGGGTCTGWAGGGGAAGCCTTATGAGGAGTGGCTGAGGCAAGTGTTTGTTCAGCTTGGAGAWGAGAAGACTGAGGTCAGACCRCATTTGGGTCTTYATCAYCCTCCCGAGGGATAGTGGAGGGGCAGGTACTGATCTCTTCACTCCTATGACCAGTAACAGGACTTGAGGAAACARCTGGAGCCAAGTCAGGGGAKGTTTARGTTGGATATCAGGAAAAGGTTTTTCACCCAAAGGGTAGTCAGGCACTGGAACAGGCTCCTCAGGGAAGTGGTGACAGCACTAAGCCACTCTGAGTTCAAGAAGCATTTTGGACAATGCTCTCAGGCAAATTATGKGATTCTTGGGGTGTTCTGTGCAGGGCCAGGAGGTGGACTTCATGACCCTGATAAGTCTTTTCCTACTCAATATACTCTTATGTTTTTATGATATCCCGCTGCTTTACCCCAAATCCCACTGCTTTACCCCAAATCCCTCTGCTTTACCCCAAAATCCTGCTGTAATGCCCAAAAGTTCTGCTATTGTACTCCAAAATATTGCTGCTTTATCCCAAAGTCCTGCTGGTTTACCCCCACATTTTCACAACCCTCCCAAACCATGGGGTCCCATCCCAAGATCTTTGGGTAAGATCCCTGTATTCTGGGGTCAAACCCCGGGATTTGGGGACCTCCTTAATCCCTCCCACCCCCACAGCTCCGCCTCCTGCTGAGGACTCGCCGAGGATSCCGTCGTCCACCCCCGACCACTGAGTGATGCCAAAGGGGCTGGGTCTCCTGGTACGAATGGGGGGACACCCCCATATTGGGGGATTTCCCTCTGCYATGTTAATTTTTCCTGATTTCAATGAAATTGCCCCAAAATTTCTGTGAAATGWGTCTGAACCACATTGGTTTGGTGGAGGAAGGGGCAGTAGAGCCCTTCACCCCCAGTCTCATTAATGGGGGCTGCTGATGAGGGGGATCTCCTCCAAACTGTTTGAGTTGGGGTGAAGAATGTTAAATGGGAGTGGAAACCCCAAAACTGAGGAAATTCTGGAATTAAATAAAAGTTTTGTTAAAATCTGAGTGTGGTTTTCCCAGTGCTCTGTCTCTCCTCAGTCCCTCCCAGTATATCCCAGTGATGCCAGAAAAAGGAGGGAGTTCAGGGACAAAAGGCTTTGAATTGAGGGGGAAGCCTCCTTCTCTGTTATTTTAAGAATTAAGTCATTGAAAAAAAAACCCTTTGACACTATCTTAAGGCCTTAAATTAAGGGGTGAAAGCGTGAGGGGAAAAGACCAGGAAAMATGAGGGAGAAAGGGTGGGAAATGCAAGGGGAAAGAGGGTGATGAACCAGTTGGGGTGACTCCCAGAGGTGCCCCCAAATCCTGAGACTTTTCCCTCCCAGACCTAGGGGGCCTCTAGGGGAACTGTGTGGGGAGCACYCCTTAGAACCATCAAACCCTTCACTGCACTCACCAGATCCTCTCACAGCACCCCCAAACCATTCCAGCTCCCCCAATCTATGTTCAAACCTTCCCAACATCATCCAAAACCATTTTAGCCAGCTATAGCTCCTCTTTAGAACCTCAAACYTCACCCAGCACCACTGAAAGGCCAATTTATACTCCCAAATCAATCCYTCCCAGCACCCTCTAAATCTACTTTAACACCACTGAAACTCCTCCTAGCATCTCCAACAYCATACAAGCACCTTAAAAAAACCCTCCTAGAGATGGAAATTACAGAACTTTCCTAATTATTTTTTCTAATTAATGGGGYTAACTCTTAATTAATTGTTTTCCAYTTTAGCCAGCATGTAGTAAAGTTTTTTTTCACAGACTGCTATTGTTGGAACAGTTTGGGACAATTATTGAAATTTGAAGTTTTSCTAAACCAACCTTGATTTGCTTCAATGAACAAAGCCTGAGGGAGAGAAATATTGCTGAGAACTTGTTCTGACAATTGACAGGCCATCTAAAKAACACAGAAACCAATAGAAAAAATGGTCTTATTYTACTATGCCTATCTTGAAGTTGTCCTGTCTTGCAAACCCAACACTGTCTTGCTAATCCTCCTTTCCTTTCAATGCCTTGCATGCCTATCCTCTCTCTTGACCTGTGTATTCTTTTCTTCCCTGACCTTCCTTTACCTTGCCTGCCACTTTCTTGCCTAGTCTTTCCCTTSCTTCCAACCTTGCATTTCTTGTTCCTCCTGACCATTTCTCCCATAACTCCTTATCATTTCTCTTGCCTTCTCTTGCCTTGTCGAACCTTGCATTTCCTTATGGACCCCTCCTTGTGCTTCCATTGCCTTTCCTTGCCTTCTAGTCCATAGTCTTGCTTTGCTTTCTCCTCRTGGTTCTTTGCCTTGCCTTYCCTACCACTGCCTTGACTTGCCTAGAATTGCTTGCACTTCGATTGCATTGCCTTGTATCAACATATTTAAGAAAAAAATCAAAACAAAGGTAGTAGCCACAGTGGTTTTGCCAGAGGAGGAGAAGGAGGTGAGAGTACGTGAGGGATGCAGACAGGAAGGCCAGTGGAGGAGAGAGACATGCTGCTCCAGGGGCCGTAGCTGGGATTCCTTTGCAGGCTGTGGTGATGACCATGGTGGAGCAGGCTGTCCCCCTGCAGCCCACGGTGACCATGGTGGAGCAGGCTGTCCCCTGCAGCCCATGGTGACCATGGTGGAGCAGGCTGTCCCCCTGTCCCCATGGTGACCATGGTGGAGCAGGCTGTCCCCCTGCAGCCCATGGGGTTCACAGAGGGTGCAGAGATCCACCCGCAGCCCATGGAGGAGGGAGGTCCCCACACTGGAGCAGGCGGATGCCGAGCAGGGGCTGTGTCCAGCAGGAGACCCATGGAGAGAGAGGCTTAGCTCCTGAGATGGAACAGCCTGGCCTTGGGACTGCACCCAGGGGACGAGGGACCCCACAGTGCAGCAGTTTTGAGACGACTGTCTGCCCGTGGGGGAACTCACGCTGCAGCAGATGTGTGTGGGCTGCTGCTCATGAGAGTGGAACCGCGCCGGAGAGGTTCACAGAGAACTGTCTCCTGTGGGAGGGACCCCACGGCAACGCAAGGGAAGGACTCCTCTCCCTCAGCAGCCGCAGCCGATCCGGTGATGAACTGACCAACCCCACACCCTGTTCACCCCCCGCTGCTTTGTACTGTCGGTGGGAAAGGGGGAGGGAGTGGGGAGAAGATCAGTGTCTTTGAGGGTTTTATTTCTCATTCTCCTCCTCTGACTTTATTAGTCATAAATTCACTTTGTAACTTAAGTGGAGCCTGTTTTGCCCGTCAAAGTGTTTCCTCCCTGTTCCTTATCTCAACTCATGATCCCTTTTGCTATTTTTTTTTCCTTCACTCTTCTCTGCCCAGTGGTGGTGGGGAAGAGCGAGTGAGCAGGTGTTGTGGGTGCCTGGCTTTTGGCCAGCGTTCTAAACCAGAGCAGCTTGGAAGGGGAAGAACAGCAAACTCTTTGTGTTATGATGCAGTTAATTTGAAAGCAGTGAGATTTTCAACCAGCATCTGCGATTTGGGCGATTTAGAGAAAGGCAAAGTGCATTTCCTTCTTTTGCAAGACAACATCACCATCGTGTGGTGGTTTTATGAGGGCTGATAATGCGCAGGCAAAAATTAAGAGCTTTGCTGTCCTGGCACAATTAGCGCGGGAGCATCCAATAGGCATCCCTGTGGGGGAGAAGACAGTTTCAGCCTGACTACCCCTCCTTTGCCTTCCCTACACCTTCCTTGCCTTACCTACCAATCCTTTGACTGGCCTTGCCTACCCTTCCCACTCAACAAATATTCAACTTAACAAACCTTTTTGATTTTAAGTTGCTCAAAAATTCTGAGAAGRGAGAATTAAAAGAAGAATATGTTTACTTTTCCATATTTAGAAGCCSGACAAGGCCATGAAATCAGATATCTGGCCTTGTTTGGAGGTATATGGTCAAAGCCAACTCCATTGGTTCCTCCTTTAGCCCTGGCARGCTTTGGGAGGAACCCAAGAGAAGGATGAACCAGATGTTTCTGCACAAGAAGTTACGTTAGCTTGTTTATTCAGCAATACAAAAGCTGGGCCCACTCATAGCGAAAATGAAAGACTTGCCTATGGGTGGGCACATACAACTTCCCGGTTACCAGGACTGATTCTCCAAATCCTTGGTCGTGATCAGGGCTCCCTGACTGATGTGCAGATCTGGGTGATGGTAAAATATTAGAGTAGTTGGTGATAAATCTTTCTTAMTCACTACAGGCAATCTTTCGTWGTAATGATTAKGTGCATTACTTAGCTTATCCGTTGCAATTCTTTGCAGTTTTCCACTACAGTAAATTACACTTAAAGTTGGTGTCTGTGTCTTTGGTGCTGACCTTGCCTTCTGGCAAAACACCAGCACRTGTTGGATCAACTTTGTTCGTCTCTTCTTAATCTTCTGGTTACTCAAACATGTCCTTGGAGGGCCATAAATTTTGGGTCCCAAGTGTCATGCTTTTAAGTCCCCCAGGCTTTATTCATTGAAGCTTACCAGGGTTAGTTTAGCAAAACTCAAAGTCTCAGTGATCTAATAATCAATATTCATGTTACACCATGCTTACTAYATAAATATGTGCCAATTTAAAGAAAAAACAAGTTAAGAAAAGAAACCCCCCTCACCTCCAGCACTACAAWGAACAAATACCWGCTCTATAGATACCGGTCTATAGAGTTTTATTTCTAARYCTTTTCAAGCATCAATAGCTCTTAACAAGAATTTGCAGCATCTCAGCATGTCTAGTGACATGARATGTTGGGCCTGTGGGTTGGAAAGCAGTGTGTTGCCTTGTGTCCTCTGGGTGAAAAGTTGACCCACTGGGGTCAAAAAATGGGCAGGAGCAGGAGTAGAGATTATATTACCTCAAGAAAGTGATCTGTGCCAGT
>NW_026623674.1:68806-114563 GCF_030028575.1 Malurus melanocephalus
CCCCGACTGGCGGCTTTGCGCGGAGAACGACAGGTCACGTGTGCGTGTCACGTGGCGCCGTCCCAGACGGATGATGTCAGCGGCTGATCACGTGACCGATGCCTACGCGCAGTAGGGCCGGGTGCAGATGGCGGACGCGGAGGCTGAGGCGGCGGCGCGGCCTGAGGTTTCGCGGGTGGTGCCGGCGCTCCGCGCCCGTCTCTGGCAGCTGCAGGCAGAGCTGCGCGAGCAGGAGGTGTCGGAGGCCTCGTCCCGGGCCTACTGCCGGGGCTTCTGCCAGGTAGGAGCCGGGCGTGGCGGGCCGCGGCGCGGGTTGCAGGCCGAGTGCGGGCAGCGGGGATGCGGCCGGGGCAAGCGTGGGGCTGCCGTCCTGAACGCTCACTCCTCCGAAGCTGACGGTACGCAGGGCTGGCGGCAATGTGCCCGGCTGCTGAGCTGTGCACGCCCTGCCGAGGGTGCCCCGTGGGCTCTGCGCCGCCAGCCCGGAGCCGGGCCTGACGGGCCGAGGGGACTGCTCGCCTTTGGGTTTTGGCATCGCTTCGGACCGGGACATCTTGTGCCCCTCGAGTGGGTCTCTGGGGCAGGTGGACCGCGCTGCAATTTCTCGGTGCAGTCTTGGCTCGGTTCCGAGACCTCCGGTTGTCTGTGTTTCACTTGTCTCAGGACCAAAGCTGTGTATTCCTTCTTGTTTGAGATCTGCCGTGGGGTGTAAGAAGTGCTTGCTGGCCTGTAATGACCTGTAGTGCTCTTAAGTCACTTAAGCTGGGGTTTGGATGTCTTGTCTTGAATACTTGCTTAGTGCAACCCAGAGAAAGATCACCAATTTCTAAATAGAGGCCCTAAGTTCCAGAATAAGAGCTGGTCTTGATTAAAGCCACAGTGATGGAGATAACTAATTCTTAAGTAAAYTCTTCCAATGGTTAATTAGTTTTTGCTAACCTCACAGCATCATTTACTGTAAGCTCTAAGGCTGAAAAATTGTTGTTAACATTGCTGGGTTGGAGAGTCRTTCTTGTTGAGACTGAAGAGATTGTGTGTTTTAAAGTAAAAAATAATCTATTTTCTGAGCTGGTTTACAACACCTCAGCTGATAAAGCTACAGTATTTGACTGGTGAATGGCAAAATCAGAGAAAAAAGCTTGCTACTGTATTACAAATTATGTGTAAGCGGTGCTGTCCTTCACAGTCTTCCATTTTGCATCCACAGGTTGTGTGCTTTGCCATAACATTCTGGGAGSATATTTAGCTCATCACTTACTGAAACAACAGACCAAGTATATTTACTGGGTTTCAAAACTCTTTTTTCTCAAACTGCTGGGTGCTTCAGCATACTAGGTGTTCATTCCAAGTTTAGTGAAGATTTTTGACCTTACATTGACATGGAGCCTACTACGAAGTGTGACTTTCCATGTTTAGATTTTGCTGAAATAGTTTCCAGTGGTGTACATTGTGTTAGAACATTGATGCAAATATTCAGCTAACACTTAGTAGTGGTTGTCAAGACGATCAGTGTGTGTGCATGTCCAGTTTCCCAGATTAGYTTGGTACAGAAGAAGCTTTAGAGATACTTGATCAGTGGAGTTTAATGAAAGACAGGTCTGCTACCCAAAAGAAAAAAGCAAACAAAACCAAAATAACCTCCAACCTGTGTCCCACAAAAAATGTAGCCCTCTAGGTCTTTGTGCTGTTATTGTAGTCAGTAATAGCACAGATAAAAATGGAAAAGATTGTTTTTAAATTGCCATCAGTCTGGGACATTTCAAATTGTTGTGCCTGTACTCCAGGAGATGCAGTGGGGGACTGCTGCTCTCTGTCCTGCAGCAGCTTCAACGAAGGATGGTTCTGTGATGTCATTGTTCAGTCAGACCACTGTGGGTAGGATGTAACTTTATTCCTGGGTTTCTCCTGACACGAGATGTTTGTGATAACTTAAATAACTTAAGGTCTGCCCATAAATGAAATCTTGAGAGCTCAGCTTAATTTTGTATTAATTACTTGGAGGGTACCWCTGATACCTTGTCATAAGTTTATTTAGCTACAGCAGATTGTGCCTAGAAAGAAGCTGAATCTGTTTGGGCTTAAGTTTGATTTTGGGAAGTAGCTGACATAAGGAGAGCKGAAATGTTTTAGGTTTGCCATCCTATAAGTACAGCTGAGGCAGGGGCCCTGGAAAGTGCTGTGTATTGCTGTGGAAATCACCATGGCTGTCAGGCAAATTGTGAACCGAATTAGTAACTTTCCTATGCTTTGAGCTGTCTGAATGCTGTTTTACTACATGTAAACTTGTGCTGCTCTGTGTAGCTTTCCAGTAGCTCTTAAGGGGAGTGATGCTGAATGGCACAATTTCTCCAAAGATCCCTATTTTCAAGCAGGGAAATAGGACTGTTGTCCAGGATAACAAAACAAAGAAACTATTGAAGCSTAAATAATGGGTTGACTGCAACTTTATATTATACAGACATAAATACTTTGCACATTTATGTTGAAAAACACATCTGTTGTTGAGCTCAGTATGTACCCAAAGAGCCAGGACTAAGGGGGGGGTGTTTGAGGCTGTGCTARTGTAAATAGAAAGAACATTTATAGGTAAAGGGGAGGTTGTAGGACGTCAAAGCATCCCATTTGCCAATGCCCAGCAGCTCTTGGCTTTCTGAAATTTTTGAAGGTGTTAATTGCAATTAACACTGTGGATAAAAACAGGAGGAAGTGTTTTTCTTAAACAGAGACTCAAATTTAGGAAACTTCTATATCTTTGCCTTTAAATTGGGCCTGAGTACAAAAATTAGGCTTCTGAGGAGGTACAGCTAAGCAGGTTCCATCAGTGCAGAACACGAAAATCTTTGCAGTGTGGAGGGCCTGGGCTACTCTGTACATTATGCCTTTGGTGGATGTGGTCTCTGTACTTCTTGCTGCAGTCTCCAATCAGATGTGTTACTGGAGTCAGAGAGGAGGATGGGATCAAGTGTAAGTGGTCGTGTATTAACCTGACTTTACATGCTTGAATCCACTTGTCAGGTAATTAAACTCTAAGGTATTAATTGTTCTAAATTGTTACTTGAGAATCCCTCAAAGATATAGGTTATTTAATTCTGTCAAGTTAATAAATTTTCCATAATAGCTTGTATATAGACTGCCAGGAGAAATCTGTAGTGGACAACTAAACAACTGTTTATATTGCTTGTGAAATAGCAGAAGAGCTTTGAAGAGTTTCTTGTTCGTCAGTATGCTAATAGTAATAGCATCATAACGTTCAAAACTACAGATCCTTGAAGTTCAAGCTATTGATAAGTGTGTCATATTGGATCTGTCTTTTACACTGAAACCATTGCTTATGTATTTGACAGGAAGTTTCTCATAAATGGGTACCCAGTGAATTCCCAATGTTAGCTTTAAAACTTTGATCCTGGTGCTCGAATTGCACTTGAACAAGGGTGCAGTGTTTACTAGAAAATTTATTTAATCTTAGAAAGTATTTTGCTGTGTTTTATGGTTTRCACAGACCAGGTAGTTTATGATCAAAGTGTCTGTCAAAATAATTGAGTACTAAATTGGGCTCTTTAAATAGATTGGTTTTAATGGTTGTATTTTTAGAAAAGTGCAGGGATTGGTGTGTTGTCACTACAATGGTAGTGTTTCTGTTGTCACCATAATGGTATTGTTACTGCTGGCTTTACTAAACAGCTGATTTATGATAATCATCAGTTGACTTTTTTTCCCACACAGTCTTGGCCCTGAAGGTTCCAAAAAGCCCAGCCTCTTTCATTGGTTTTGTTTTCTTTGCAGCTGGCGATAAGCTTGGTACCTTGTTTAGTCTAGGGAGGGTACACATGGGAGAGGGAACTGGTAAGAATACAAGCATCGCTGCTCTGGAGGTGTAGGAGGGTGTTTAGGGAAGGGCTGTTATTTGTGAAGCAAGCTGTTAGTAGAGCTAAGGTGTCCTCAGCTCAGTGCCCTACTTGCTCTCAAATTGTACTTCATAGCATGATAGTACAGGTAAGTTTTAAAAAGGTKGGAGGTACTACTGTTGTCCCTGTGTTGATGTGATTTCTCTTAAAACTGGCTAGATTTTATGTTGCTGCTTTAGTACTGTGCCCACGTAATGTGGGATTGCTGTGGTCAGGGAGTAAAATCTAGAGTAATTTTGCATTTGAAAATTCCTGCATAACAATGTGATCTGGGTTTTGTGTCCCTTTCTGGTGGCTTCATGTTTGCTGTGTAGGTAATGCATGTATCTTTAAAATATTACACCTGTAGTAATGTTATTCTTGAGTTTCCTATTTTTTCTGCATTCTCACTAGTAATATCCAGTGTTATACATGGTTCTGTTTCCATCGTAGTTGTACAAAATAGTTCACATTTCTGCCATTGCTTCTAGCTTTCTCCCCAGCAGAAATTCTGATAACTTTATCAAAAYAATAAAGTAAATAAAAGTATATTTCAATGAAAGGRAGWATTTCTATTGAGGTGAAAAGCTGCSACTTTAAATTCTCCTTCAGAGTCAAAATTTCTCTCTTCCAGAATTATTCTACTGTATGTGATTGTTATTGTATATTGATCCTTGTTTTTAAGCARAARTGTRTTATAAGAACTTCTAATGATAACTYATTTTGTTTCAGACACTGCTCCAGTATGCTGGCAGTCGGGGTGCATCGGAACATATTTTACCTTTTTTGGAAGTGTATCGAATCTCCATCCAAAGCTTTGCTAATGCAAGACCTTACTTGACTACAGAATGTGAAGATGTTCTTTTGGTACTTGGCAGGCTAGTGCTGTAAGTTTTAATTTGGTATTTTAATTTTTTTGTTTGTTTGTTTAAAAAAGAACTGCATTTTATAAATTAAAGGGCAAACTGTTGAAATAGTTTATTGCTTAATTTGACAACTATATTTGCAATTTATCATCTAGTAAATGTCTTYAGTACATTTTTAATCATACCACAGGTATGTATGTGGACATTTAATTAATTAAAGTGGACAAGTTCTAAGGCACTGTTCTTCTGTATTTGGATAATCATGTAGGTGTTAGGAAGGTTCTGTTCTTTCTTAAAACCTTCTGCAAGTGTTATTTTCTGTAGAAGAAGCTTCGTGTAGTGATTATTAAATGGGGCTTCAATTTTAGACCCTCACATATGGATTAATAAACCTGTATCCCTTGTTCTGCAGCTGCAGCTTTGTGTATCCTGTCCTCTTTGGTGCAGGGGCATTCTGAACGTGTCTTTTGCTGAGGAGGTCAAGCGAGTTTGTGTTCATGACAGTCTGACTTGTGCTGTAACATTGCAAAGCAGGCTAGACATGACTTAAAGCACAGCAATTCCTGGAACAGAATAGAGAACTATTTTACAGTCCATCAGCTGAGTTTGGATTACTTGTAGTTCCTCAAAGTTTGTCTTAAGTGCAGGGCAGCTTTTTGTAATGGAAGAGTGTAACCTGAGGGCTTTCACGTGCACTGGAGTATACCTGAGAAGGATAATGTGATGTGTTGGTCATCCCTTGCTAATGAGGTTTCATTTGAGGAGGGAGGGTGAGTATCTAGAACCTTGAAAATGAGAATCATCACAGAATAAAAGTAATTCTGTGACAGTTTTTGCTTTCGTTGTTTTGTTGGTTTGGGTTTTTTTTGTTATCAGTCTCTTGTTTTGTGGTCTGAACTCAGGTATTCTCTTTAAGAAGGACTTTAGCAGTGAACTCCTTGGTCAAATGCTTTATTTGTAATTAACTGACTTGCAATATAAATGAACAGCACAAAATCAGATCTCTCCAAATGATGCCTTGAATTACATTCTTTTTAATTGTGAGAAATACATGAACCAGGAGTGGTTTTGGATTTTTTGAAAATGTGTGAAATCAGGAGAAGTGTATCTTAGCTTAATAGTGTGGAAACCTAAGACTTTGACTGCTAAATCTTTTACCTGGTAYATAATACACATTTTTGGCAAAATATCTTTATTGCTTTTTCAGACTGTCCCCTTAAAGATTGAGTATTCTTGTCATTTTCATATTATCATTAATTAACTTGCGTATTTTGTTGTTCTCTACTTATGTAATTTTAAAAGTTTATCTTTTACTGTCTGTGCAGGACATCTCTACTTGGAGTGTTTTCCATATATTTTGCCATGGGTAGATACTTTGGGGCATATATCTCGATTCTGTATCGAAATTGCTTTTCTCTTGTTGAGAAATAMCAGAATATTCTGCTTTTGCTAATATGGTTTCTTCCAGCTTTCWGTGTGAGGAGTTTGTTGTAGCTTGTGTATTGAGAAAAACTTGTGTTAGAGAAGCTGACTTGCTGGAATCTTTTCTTTCTTGTAATGATTACAATTGAAAGGAATCTAAAGAATGAGAAATACAAGGAGTGAAGTTGAAGATAGGGTGAGGTAAATGGCATATCTGAATTAACTCTCCCATGGTTTTTTTTTTTTTTTTTTTTTGTAAGTTTACAAGGGAGTGAGAGAGAAGTTAGAGGAGGGAATTAAAGATAAACTTAAGGTTCCATGAAGGAAGAAGAATGTTACCTAGTTAGGGACACGAAAACATACTGTTCCCATGTAATTGTGATTTTTGGGGAGACAGTTGGGTCACCCACAGCTGTCATATGCACTGTGTTCTCAGACTTGAACCTTGATTGGAAGTGAAATGAGYGGACTTGCTTTTTCAAAGCAAAAGTGCACTACTTCCTGTTGAAATCCTACTTCCCTTCCAACATTCCTCCTTGAGAAAAGGARAAGARCTTCCCCTCCTKACATCCTTCTCAGCMGGGTGAGCCAGTACCAGCAAAATTCAGCATACTGTCATCTTCCCTGCTGTCTGCTGASGTCCTTTGTGTTTCCACAGTACAGCTGACATGATGTAGGGACTGTGCTTCCCATAAGAWACATGATGCTCATGTAGTGTGAGGTGTTGTTGGTCCACTGTCTAACCTTAGGAAACAAAAGGAAAGCTTGGAGTGTAGACTACAGATGTCACAAACGATTGGAGGTGTGTGTGTGTGTAGAGAGGGGGGAAGCAGGAATGTTCTTTTTGTCTGTGCCCATGAAGTGACTTACTGCCTTTGTTTAAGTGGAACTTGGACAGGTTATTCCTTATTCCCACAGTCCCAAAGCACAGTGCATTCCCCTCACCCCCCAGTAGTACTATTTCAAAGGTATTACCTCTTYGAAAGAATTATAAAGAATTAGCTGTATCAGAGATGTCTTTTCACTGTCAGTTAGTTAGCTGGCTATCCTTGTGAATCTCAGGAGACCTTTCATGCTGGTTATTCACTCAAGCTTCTGTGAGTGCTTTATTTCTGAGGCTGCTGTGAGGGGGAAGATGTTATGTTACCATCAGTGCGAAAATTTTACTTCCATCTGAAAATGGTTTATATGATTCCAAGATTAATAGATTAAAGTTAAAAGAGAAGAAATATTTGGTCATAAGTCATGTTATGTTTGCCAGTAACTAAGATTTGACTGCTTTCCCCTTTCTCCTGTGTGCTGTGATGGCACTGAACTGAGACAGAGTTTACCACTTCTATAACTTTGAGAAGGTGTTTATATTTTTTTTTTTCAACCATAATAAGAGAAGGGAGATTTGAATTGAACCAAACTGAATTGAACCACTAAGACCAGTCTGCCTCAAGCTTGGAGCTCTATCTCACCTATTGGTTGTGCTTCCAGGAAGAATSTGCTTGATTCCCACAGCACTTTGTGAGAAGGCACATGTGACACTTGTCTGTTTGTCTAATAAAGCAGTTCTCAGTCTAATATATTGWTGCAGTTTGATTCAGTGGCTTGCATTTACCACTCTGCTGTCTGTCATTAAGAGCTAATTCAACTCTTAATAAGGCRCAGGTAAATTCCTGGCAACTACTGAACAATTCCTGCTGATCATCCAATGTAAAATTAGTCATCTTTGTGTCTCTCAGAAGATTAGGATAGGAAAAATGTTCTAATACAATCTAAAAATTAACACTGTTTTGAAAGCTTTTAAAATTTAATGTAAATTTTTTTTGTGAATGAGTTATAAAGTGGTTACAGAAAAATTGTATGCAAATAATACATTGATTTTTGCCTAGAGKTATTTGTTTCAAAATAACAAAATCCAGATGTAGGACACCTTTTTCTAAAAGATACTTTGAAGCTATTTCAGATTAATAATATTTTTTCTAATAATGTGAACATTCAAGCACCCATTGCAGTTTATTTGCAAAAATTGTGATAAAAGTTTRGAATTGAGTTTTGTATAGGTAGGCATTGTGGTGGTACTGGTAGAGTGGGGTTAGAAAGGTTTGACTTCATGGTATGATCCTGGTGTTTTGATTTGTGGCCTAGCCAATAACTTGTAAACATTTTTAAAGAGGGAAATGGGATTTCAGGGACAGAAGATTTTACAAAAGCACATTGACCATGAAGTTTGCAAATGTTTTACTGGGTATGGAGTGATATGGATGAAAACAGGACACATACCTAGGGATTTTCTTGGTTGCTTGCTTTGTTGGTTTTTTGTTTGGGGTTTTTTGTTGATTTTCTTGTTTTGTTGGGGTTTGTTTGTTTGTTTGTTTTGTTTTGGGTTTTTTTTTTACATTAAAATAACATTCAGGTGCTTTGTAAAGTTGGTTTTGATAGTCTGTTAGCAATCAACTGGGTCTAAACATTTGGGCTGGTGATTTAACTTGTACTGCCAAGTTGAAGTACAAGGCAAAACAAAGTCCTGATTATTTTATTAAATTGACACTTATGACAGTTGGAAGATCTGGTGGTCCAGTTGCAGCTTTTTCATCATCAGCAAAGTCTCATGCCTAATGATGTGAATAACGATGGAATGACTGTGGTGAAGGTTGTTGTATTTTCTGTCAATCTAATGAAAGTGCTTAGAGCTTGTGCAGGTCTAAACCTCTGTTTCAAGGAACCAGGATTGGGACTGAACTCARACTTAAGAAATGTGAAAAGGATGGCCAGATACTTATTCAGTATTCGTCCATTTGGTCTTGTTGATATATATGACAGCTGAATCTGGCTAAAAACTGAGTAGGCCTAGCATTTGGCAGGTAACTGTTCAATGCATTTTTCAGAAGTCAGGAGGAAGATGGAAAGTCATTMTTTTTGAGTACTAAGCAAATCTGAAACTCGTGTTTTCTTTATGGTCATCTCTTCCTTTTCCACTTCCCCAAGCTCAGTTCTCCTTCCTATCATCCATCTGTCTATCTAAAGACTGAATGTGTTGCCTTGTAATTGTTCTATTTAATGTTTGAGAGAGGATGTTTTGAAGAAAAAGGAGTAAGAGATGAAACTCTAAGGAGTAAGAGATGAAACTCTAACAGTGTAGATGTAGCTTATAGCAGTGTTTCAGTGCTTATAGGTGATGTACTAGATTAGTTTCCTTTCCTTATTTTGTCATGATTTATGAAAACACTTCTGCTGTRTGTAAGTCTTGTGAGTCTGTAGACAGAGTCATGGTTAACACTTCTAGTTTGASTAGGTCTAACTGTTCAGTTAGGGTTTCAGGCAATCCATGTATCGTGTACAAGGTTGGATAGTTCATGTTTGAGAACAATATAGACAGCAGTCCTGCCATGTCAGGTTGAAGTTTGTGCTGYAAGTATGGGAATGTTCCCCCAGTTGGTATCAAAGGCTTATAAGGTGTTTCTAGGTGCTGATGCTCTTCTTGACATAGCTTGTCCAGATCAGTTTTTGTGCTGATGCATGTATCCTCTGTCAAGCTGTTTTTCAGTTTTATTTTCTTATATATATCAGTGCTGAAATGTTGAGTTAGGTGAAGCTGGCTTGCATTCTCCTTCTAGCCAGAGACCATGCTGGACTCCAGTGAGTTTTATTTAGAATGATTATAAGGTTTCCTTTGAGAAAAAAGAATAAAAATTCTGTGATACAGTGTTCCTAAGCCACATTAAATGGACTGTCTAGCCTGATAAGAGTAGCTACAATCTTAAATTAGTGAGATTGTGAGTAGGAGGGATTGTAAAAGGGAGCACTGTTTCCATATGATGAATCATGTGTGATTTACAGGCTGTTTCAGGCCTTTAATTGATTTGCACAATCTAACATGTTTCCGTGTTACTGTCATTGCTTATCTGAGTGCTAAGTAGTATGTGCCACAAGTAATATTTAATGTAACAAGAGATTTATGTTCAGGTAGTTTGTTTACTTGCCTTTTGCTTTTCCAGGAGTTGTTTTGAGCTACTGCTTTCAATTCCTGAAAGTGAATTACCACATGAAGTGTGGTTAGGATTCCATCAGTCCATTCAGGTAAGTGTTCTGAATTTCTTTTTTGCAATTTATGTATTTAAAAAGAAAAAGCTGCAGTTGTATTCCTTCTCTTCTATATTTCCCCTGAGTTCCACTTGTCCTGCATTACTGTTACCTAGACAGCAAGAATTTCTGAGCTGCAGAAGACTAATTGCAGCAAACGTATTGGGAGTCATAAAGCCCAACAGCATATTTATAACCACACAATTGATGGCAGCTTAAGCAAGAGAACCTTAGTAATTCTTGATCTAAAGATTTGTGTGAAGGACTGGGTTAAATGGAGTGATTGAACAGCTCTGAAGCATTAGTTTGATGATAAAAGAGCTTTTGTGGATGTCTGMGTGGCAGGTTAGTGTCTGTACCTGATTTGAGAGGGATGGAAATGATAGGATAGGTCTTTTGTCCAGCTGGTTATTAGAAGKSTTTTTTTGCAGGTGRTGCTGWAATAAGCTCATACTACTACGTTCTRCACTCAAAACAAAATGGCTAATGTAGAATGTGTAGGAAAAAKATTTTTCTGGGTTTTAGTCTGGAGATCGTACCTAGTTGTGTGCAAGAGCTGGTGTTCCTCACTGAGCTGAAAGACGGGAGTGGTATTGCTGTATTCAAACTGAGGGGCCCTTTGAGAATCAGGGATTGCTTTGTTTCTGCTATTGCCTGTTCTGGCTTTACTGTGACTGGTGAAGTTTGAAGTTAATCTCAGATATAAGTTACTGAAGTGAACACTTCGGCAGGAAATAGTTGGAAGTGAACTTAGACCTTTCAGCTGTCTTTGTCGCAAGACCCTTTGATTGGGGATTTTCTCAGTCCCTGAGGCTTGGCTACTGCTGCATTAGCTCTGAAGATGCTAGTTTTAAAGTAGTTTCTGCTTTTGTTTTGCCTACTGTCAAGGAAACAGGAGATGTGAAAACTTTTCAGTAGACTGAAGATGAATAAACCTGTCACTTCAAACTGAGAGAAGCAGTTCAGTAGAGCTTTGTAGTCCTGCTAGTTGTGGAAGGGATAGAGGTGATCTGTACTCGGTGATTCCAGGTGTGGAGAGACTTCTTTTTCCTGGAATACCATGGAATATTTATTATCACGGGAACCCTAAAAGCAGTTGGGTATGGCATGTACTTGGTAATAGAAAGAAGTATGGTAGGTGCAGTTTAAATCCTGTGACCTTAGTGGTGACAAGGATTTGTCCTTTATTTTGARTAAGTCCTGCAACTCCCTTAGTGACTGCAACAGATCACAACGGACATTGCAGCCCTCCAGAGCCAGGTTTTTGCTTGTTGCTYTCCTGGCAAAATGGACAAGGTGTGRCKTCTGAGGACTATAACTCCCAATATGGGAGGAATTTTTCAGATCTGCCTCCAGTAACTATTGCTCTGTGACAATCTGCACAGGTAAAGGGACTCAGTGAAACTTCAAATAAATTTTCATTCCAGAAATGTAAAAGGTGAGTGAGGGCTTGCATTTCAAAGCAGCAAGGTGTGGGGACTCTCCTAGAACTGAAAGTAGAGTGTCACTGATGTCCAGCTTATATACAAAATGCTGTCAGAATTTTTATTTGGTGTTTGAACCTGTTTGTTCTGTTATCCTAAATAACAGCAGTYATGTCCTACAGTCTCCCTTGAGTCCAGTTTTCCTTATCCCTAAGCAAGATCAGAGGCAGCTTGGGCAAAATGAAAACAAGATGTAAGATTGTATGGCAGAAGTCTCAGCATGGATTTATACAGTGGCAGCAAGCAAAAGTATGCAGACACAAGTGGGGAAATGCTGTAAAATATGAGTGAAATGATTGAGGCAGAATTACAGCAGGGCTCTTGATACAAGTAAACTCTGTTAATCTAAGGGAGGAGCTCAATGGCAAAATACTGTGTGGGTTGGTATAATCTGGTCATGTGAAGAAGGTGAAAAACATGCATTCAAAGACATCTTTAGTGGGAGTAGAGATGTGTTGTTCTGGGTATTGAATATGAATTGTGGAACTGGATTCCCTTCAAGCCTTACAAAGAGCATCAGTGCTTTGTTTAGGAAAAGTTGAGGATGAGCGTTAATCCAAAAACTTTTGTGAAACCGTAGTAGATGCTTAAACTGCCAGGATTGAAAAATCCTCATGTCTTTAGTAAACTCAAGTCCTGTCTTTTCTTTTGAACTTTGTTCATAGATTCTTATTGTATTATTCTTTCCTGATTTTATCTAGAATGAAACGGTTTATGTCCTGCTCTTTAAAACCTGTTTATGGCATTGTCCTAACTTAATGAGGTCCATATTGTAAATATTGCATTAGGTTTCTTTGAAGACATTTGATGTATTCCTAATAGATTTTTGCAAATATTCCCATTAATATTAGTTTTATATTCTTCAGCAGATTCAGTGATGCTCAGCTAAGCATTGTCATGGGAGTGTACTGGCAGTAGTTAGTTACTTATGCCAYATATGTTGGTGAATTTTATATTTGGCGTTTTGGTATTGATGCCCTAGACCTCAAACAYAGTGCTGACTCAACAAATCAGTTTGCTCATATCAAAAGCCCCTTYTTTCTCACCATCTAAGGTCCTTCCAGCCCTTAATACAAAGGTGCTGAAATGTGAATAACCCTCAAAATTGGACTGGGCTCTTCTGGCTCTCTACTGCCTCCTGAAGCTCTCAAATTAGGGAGCAGTTGCTATTGGGAAGACATTGTTTGTGTTGGATSTCTGGATTGCTAAATGTCATAATCTGTGGGACAGCATTATTTTCAGTAGCAGTACTTCACCTGTGTCCAAGTTGTATGATTTTAAAAATATTTTTTGTCAGCCATGTCATTCCAGTAATGATGGCAGATAAGTGGACTGCCCTGGCTGTTTCTGAGGCTGTGGCTTCTAACTCCTCAGTGTTTTGATTGTTCCACCCCTTCCTAGGGCATTACATCTGTGCTGAATGCCTTCACAGAGCTCACTGAAGCTAAACTCAGTCTTCCAGGTGAAGCTTGAACACACAGGTTCTTAAATGGCAGTGTTTTTTGGAGTTAGTCTTTGACCTGATGTACACTTGAAAGTAGGCTCTCAAGTGTAGACTGAGAGGTTGATTCTGTAATGTTAGTGTGAGGGAGGAGAATGCATAGTGGATGCTCTGGTAACCTGTTGTATTGAAGACTTGAAGCTGTGTGATATGTAGTTGGGCAAGGCCAGAGAYAGAGGTTGTTTAAATGGGCTTCTATTGATTTTCTAGATAAGATTCAGTATCTCTTCTACCTGCATGCCTGTAGTGGTTTTCTTAATCATCCTCAAGACTGAAGATAAAATAACATACATAGACTTCGTATAGGAAGTAACTGTCAGTTACAGAAACTGGGCTTTGGTTAGGTATTTCATGGATGCAATTTTAAGTAATTTATTTTTTTCCAGTGATGTTCTTAAAGCTGTCCTGAGGCTACAACTTGAGCATGAGCTGATTCATGTCTTTTCCCCACCTCCAGCTCTGCCACTGGTGGCAGGGACCAGGAAGGCCATAGTGCTGACCTTGACAGGAGAACTTGAGGCAAAGTTACAGAGTAGCCCAGCCCCTCCAGTGTCCTCTGTTACTTGATGTCCTGTTGAGCTGTTCTCAAGATTTCCTTGGTCCTTCCTTAACTCAGTCAAGTGGAGAAAACCAGAGAGATCAGCTTGGCCCCTAGAGCCTTGTATTTCCTCAGAGTGTGCTGTGATTTGTGTCCAGGTGTGTGAGCAGCAAGTGATGATAATCTGAGAGCAAGCCTTGACAGCTTCTCTGCARTATCCCACATCAAGTCCCTGTCAAGCACCAAACCTTATGAGACATAGTCTGATTAGCAGCTGAAGATTGTCAGTGCTTAGATAGGACTTTAAAAATGACAAGTGATGACTTGCTTTGTTTACTTTCTCTTTTCCCCTCTGGACTATTACATTAAAGGTTGGTTATAGCTGGAAATTCTGTTTATTTAAAGGTGAATCAGGACACTATGTTGCTTTAACATCATGACTAGCATAGGAAGATTCCTAGCTATGGAATGCACTAATACCCGTTTCTAGCATCAGGGATACATTTGGTGCTACCTTGTCRGCTTACATGAAAACATAGAAAATAYRCTCTKCTTTTTCTTGRTGYCCTTATGCTGCTTCTGAGATCTYCTGCAGGTACTTAACACCTTGTGCTGCAGAACACCACCCAGTGTTCTTGCTTACCCTCTAAAATTTCATAATTCATTGCTTACTCATCTACYACACACAGTAAGTTGTCTGCTATRATGRGCTTTGTAGGACTGTRTACATCTTTTTGTGGTCCCTTTTGGGTTGTTGGAATCTTCACTTGGTATTTGCTGGGAATGATTTTCTTCTAACCTTGCCTGTGTTCTCAGCTTAGTGAAAGAATGCCCCAAAGTTATGCACAGTCTCTCTGAAGAGGTTCATTCACATAATTTTCTRTTGTAGAGACTGATAGACTGTCCAAAGAACACATTAATCTGTATGAACTTGTTGCTAAACATAGACTTCAGTGATGCATCTAATACTTGAGTTCATTACATATATAATGCTAATACACTAATACGCTATGGGATACTTGGAGCAGACACAGGTAATAAGAGAGTGAGAAGAGCCTTGCATTGACTGTGCTTCTCTTTAATTTGGAGTTTAGTAAGTACCATGTGTGATAGGATGGTGTTATAGGTATTCAGGAAGAGTCCTTCAGGAAACTTGAGAGTACATGTAAATGAACCCTTCACTGTAATAATGCAATTTTCCCATCATGAGTGAAAAAGCCTCACTCCTTAGTGGGGAGATGCTTTGCCCAAGAGTTAAAATTCAATTTCTCTTGTGCAGAGATTATTGCAGGACAGTTTGCTGCAGAATTAGAAAAGAAATAGACTACTGWATCAAAATAGTGAAGATGGTCTGAAATTTACATCTGATATTGGATATTGAACATGAATATCTGGTTTAATAAGACATCTAATCATTAGATGCAAATATGCCCTTTACTGTGAATGGTTAATAGGAAAATCTTGGTTATTTTCATAGCAGATTTCCTTGATTGTAGAAGGTAATTAATGGACTTAAACATGTCTTGTGTGTTGCACTGTGGAAAGTGGTTCATTGGTGTCTATTGTTAGTGCATGATACAACGTTCTTTGGTTACTCTTGTATTTTTAGTGGGCATAGCATTAGCTCCATTTAATTCTAATAATTCAGAACATAGATTTGATTCGAGTATGTCTAAGGGATACAAGAGAGGCTATCAAAAGCAGCCTGAGGTTAAAGGTTACAGCTTAAAACACAGCTCACCAGAACAAGGGAGTATTGCCATGTATTGAATTTAMGATCTGTTGAGAGAAGCATTTTTACTAAGGTGTAACCACATATTGCATACAGTTAATTAGCTTTAATTTGTCAGTGTTAGGAAATTCTGAAYGATGATATTTTAATTCTTTCAGTTCAAAACTCCCTAGATTAGTTTTTCTGCTGGGACAGGAAATGCTTGGAATTTGTTTCAAGTTGCTTTCTCTTTTGTGTTAGACTCTAGATTCTTCCCATATATAATGTCATTTTAATTCCTCTTTTACTCCTCAGATTTCCAGAATTCGAAGTGGTAGGGCCCTGATCACTCTGAGTAATATGCTATGTRTAGAGGTTTCATGGGTGAACTTCAGCTGGAGGCTGCTGATTGTGGAGAGTCTCTTGGTCAGGCTTCACAGCATCAAATCTGTTAGGATCAGAAATCCCTGGGTTTTAGTAAATGCACTGGACATGGATTCGTTTCTAAGAAAATTGCATCTTCATATCCAGTAGAAGGATGTTTTCATYTTAATGATGAAATCTCCCTTTGCATTCTTCATCTAGTGTCTGATGGCTTTCATGCTTCTCARAGTTTGTCACAAGAATTGACTGGCTCATCTTTAGTGTCAATACTAAATGTACAATTTTAGACTCTTACCATTTTGTTACTCACTTTGAAAACTATTTAGTCTTCCTTTCGAGTTCTTCAATAGCATTATATGCTTGATACAAAATCATCCTTTGTCTTTTATCCAACAATTCCTGTTCCTTTTTTTTTTTTGTACATACATCTGTAGATGGAGAAAGATAAAAATTGTAGAGGTTACAACTGCTGAATAGGCTTTTTCATTTAAGTCATTTCAGTCAACTCAGTAAYCTGAAATTGGAAAGCTTTGCTGTAGGATTAAAGAAGTGAAAGAACATTGGACTATTATAATCCCAATGCAAACTTGTCAGAGCAGTAATGCCTGAGAGGAATATTGTGAAAGTATTAAATATAGTGAAGTATTAGGATAGATAATGTGAAATGGGCTTGTTTTAATTTTTAGCTAAGACTTTTAATGAATTTTTTTTTTACATTTTATAGGATTCACATGATGCTTTACTGGAATTTGGGAATAACAACCTCCAAATATTGGTGGATATCACAAGGGAAGGGGTATGGAAAAATCCAGTTCTTCTTAAAATTCTATCCCAGCAACCAGTAGAAACTGAGGAAGGTAAGAGTGTGTTTTTAGAGATGATGTGTGGTTGTTCAGAAATTACTTGGTGTGGTTTTGGTGGGTAAGCAGTGATTTGAAGTCAGTAGAGAGTTGCATTTTAAATTGTATTGTGCAGTAGTATTTAATACATATGTTGCTAAATAATAWTAATTATGAAACTGTCTCACTGGCATTTTGAATAATGTGTCCAATTGTACAACCAGTGCATCTCTGCTTGGGCTGTACTGTCCATCAGTTTGAATATTATGAAACTCTGTTTTAARAAAGAATTATTTCTTTTTCCATCATAAGAATTTAGAAATTTTTCTTCCTGAGGTTGTTTGTTTCTCATAACTCTGTGCTTTTAAATGTTTTCCTAAATGCTTCACAGGGAGGAATTGGGTATGTCTGCACTTTTTGGAGGCATGAAAGATTCATGTGGAAGGGCTGGGAAGTTCTTTGTGTTTAGTCTATGGAATTAAGATCTTGAATCAGAAACTCTTGAGAGGTGAGGAATAGGAYGTGCTAGTGTCACTTTATGTAATACAGTCTTTCTAATGTCTTCTATTAAATTCTTCCYTTACTCTGAATTTTTTCCCACTAGTGGTGTCATTAGGTACTTGCAGGTATTATATCTACTTCACTAAGCGTRCACTAGATTGTAGTTTGCCTCTGATAGTTTCAAGTTTAAAATAGTATAGAAGGGAAGAAGTGTTTTAAACATTGTCTTAAAAATCAAAGGAGAACAAAAAGGTATTTTAATTTTTCTTCCATAGTGGAAACCTTTGTTCTGGCTTTGGATAGTCTCTCTTTGAGATGCATTATATCAATATTTTTAATAAAGAAATAGAAACAGGTTTTGGTTATTTAGAGAATTTGTTGTTCCTTGTTCTAAAAAAAGAGCAGCCAAGGTAGACTGCAGTCTTCACTAGCCTTAGGGTCAGGTATTAATAGTATGGCAGAAACATTTAAACTGCTGTTGTAGCTTAAACCCAGCTGGAAACATTAAGCCTTACTCAGCTGCTCCCTTTTCCCCCACCCCCTGTGGTGAGAGGGAGACAAARGCAGCAATTCTGAGTTGAGAAGAATTTACTTGAAAACGTCAATGAGATAAGAAAATGAACAGTGACAGCAGYAATACCAAAAACAACAGTTTATAAAAGCAGATGATTAACATGCAAAAACAATCTCTGAGAAACTCAAGAGGACTGCAGACTGCACCACTGCACTGCAGCCTGGACCATGCAGCTTCCGAGACAAAAAGGCATTCAGCCCCCATGTCTTGTGCCCAAGTGCTGGATAATGAAAAAAGAAACAATGATGGACAAATTATGCCCACCCATACTCCTTCCCCAAGCCTGAGACAATGAAAAACAACGATAGACAAACCCATCTGGTAGGACTGGAGCCACCCCACCAGTCCACTCACTGCTTGCTCCCCTGGAAGAAAGGAGRAACAGTGGTGGTGTTTCCTCTGCACATTCCCTTTTCCCAAAGCCATGCCCCATTCTTCCCAGAAGTAAGAATCCCTTACTTCTGCTCTCCAGTGATGAAGTGGGAATAATAGACCCACATAGTTCCAGACCCACATAGTTCCAGGCTCTGCCCTCCTCTTATCCTTGGCCAAATCTAAAACAACTCCAAAGAGCATTTAATCTTACCATCTCCAGTATATCTTGAAAAGAATTGCATTCCATACCAACATCCTGCCCTGGAGTTTTTCATTGGCAGTGTTKATAGGCCATCCAGTTGGACAGTTACTGCTCTTAGTGTATTTCTGCTCAAAAGGATTTCARTTTCAAAATTGGCCCATATTCTGAAAACCTTAATCTGTTGAAGAGTTCCTWACTTGGAGAGTTGTGTACCAGTGAGGGTTAAGGGTTAGCTGGCTTTGCAAACTCCGTTTACCTGGGGCAGGCCAAGAAGTGTTCGGTAGGAATAGTGAGTTCCAGTAGGATTGATGTCCTTCTATGTATGTGTGGACTCCATTGGAGATTAATTTGCTTCTTATCCATGTGGCTCATTTTAGCAGCAGCTATATTATTGACTGMTGCTATGCATCTTTCTTCCAGTGTGGAATGACCTTGATACAGRTCAGACTRYATGTTGACTTCATCAGAAATAGGACAGAATGGTTTGTTYAGTGCTTTGGCTTTACATTTGAAGTTTTTGCTGACACACTGATTGTTTRACACGTCTCTGACCATGCTGAATTGGCCAGTGTGTAGGTATCCATTTCTGAGATCACTTGGCAACCTGAAACTGTTGATTTCTTAGACATCATTATTTAGTACCTATTTGTCTGGTTAGCTGGATCTGAATAGATGCTCAGAAGAGTTGTCCTCACTGGTGTGTCTTTCATTGGATCCAAGCAAAGGCAACAGATACCTTTACTCGCTGCTGCTTGTCCMGGCTGGCAGTGGTGAGTTTAACAAGAAGAGCAAGAGGTAATTAAAAAGGACTYCAAGGCTCTGGTTCAGCTGGTTGATGGGGCAGGAACACAGATGGCATTCTGCTCGGTTCCTTCAGTAGCAGAAATGAATGATGAAAGGAGCAGAAGARCCCATGTTATCAATGAATGGYTTAAGGGCTGGTGCCATCAGCAGAATTTTGGTTTTTTTGATCAAAGGGTAACTTTTATGGTACCTGGCCTGCTAGAATCAGATGGGCTCCATCTATCTAACAAGGGCAAAAGGAATCTAGTCCATGAGTTGGTAGGGGTGGTTGAGATGGCTTTAAACTAGGTTTGAACAGGGAAGAGGATGAAACTAAGCTCTCTAGAGATGAGCCCAGGGGTGGTTAAGTCAGAGTCAGGGTTGAAGTCAGCAGCACGGCTGAAGTGCATGTGCACTAATGCACACAGCATGGGTAACAAACAAGAGGAGCTGGAAGCCATGGTACAGAAGGAAAGCTATGACGTAGTTGCCATCATGGAAATGTGGTGGGATGACTTGCACCATATCACCATCTCCAGCTCTCTGAAAGGAGGGTATAGGCAGGTAGAAGTCGGTCTTTCCTCCCAGGCAACCAGTGGCAGGCCAAGAGGACAGTCTTAAGCTGCACGAGTGGAAGTGTAGGCTGGGCATTGGGGAAAAATTCTTCACAGAAACAGTGATTGGGCACTGGGATGGTCTGCCCAGGGAGGTGGTGGAGTCACTGTCCCTGGAGGTGTTAAAAACGACTGGATATGGTACTTAGTGCCATGGTTTAGTTGATGAGGTGGTATTAGGTCATAGGTTGGATTTGATGATCTCAAAGGTCTGTTCTGACCTATTTAATTCTGTGATTCTCTGACATTCATTGGAGCTCTTCTACAMAGGTCCATTTTCAGGTACACAGGCATGCCTAAACAGTCTGAATGTGACTGGAATCCTGTATCAGACAAATCTGGCAAAAGCACATTTCTCAAGTGAAGTATTAGATGTTTTAAGGGTACTTCTGAGAAGTTGAATATTGGCCTAAAATGTTGCTTCTACTGCTTGTCTTGTATTTGTGGCAATCTTGGAAACCTTGGTTTGGTTTTTTGCTTGCTTTCAGGGTATCAAAATGCAGATAACTGAGGAAAGTGTCCTTGTGGCCTGTGGACATGCAGCATTGCTGCTTAGACATAGTTAGATGATCTTTCTGAGCTGTCAGAATCTGTCCTCTTAGCACCCAAGCAGGATGGTTTAGATATTGGTTGAGTATTTTCAGCTAACAATGSAGGGAACARTAGAARGTAGCAGAGCTCAGTGTGGTATCARACATGTAGAAAAACYGAGAGCACTACWTGGGAGTGCTGTCCTTTTCTACTCCAGTGTTTTGGCTTGCAATAAATACTGTGAAAGTGGTGGATCAAAGTAGTAGGAATATTAGTAGTGGAAATGGAAGAGCAGAGAGGTGGGGAATGGTGATATTTAATAGCTATAAATACTATAAAGTAATTATTCAGGAGCTACATCGTTCAGTGCCATTACATTACAGGGGATGGAAGGGTTTTTGTTTGGTGCTTTTTGGTTCTGTGAGCCTTTTGGAAGACTAAGAGCATCGTGAATGGGTATTGAAGATTTGCAAGGAGTTGTAGGAAAGAACATAAGGCTGTGAAAGACAACAAAGGGCATAACATTCAGTCTTGTGTAGCAGTTGCCAGCTAACCAATAACATTTCAAAGAAATCAACATAATGCATATTGTGCATCATAAAACTTCAGAGTGATGCAGGAGAAGATAAGTAGTCCTGTGAGGGGAGGGAGTTGAATTTATGATCCTTATGGGTCCCTTTTACCTCGGGATATCCAATGATTCTAAGTAGATTGAGGCCGTATGTAAAGTTTGCTTTTTTCTCAGACAGCAAGATTTATGTGCCAGATTTGTTACCCTATGCTCTGATACAAAGCAAAATGAAAACTTAGAGAAATCCTGTTCTCTATGCCATTATGGCATATTATGGCATGGAAAATATTTTGACACTAAGACTGTGCTCCTGGTGTAATTGGTTTATCTTACTGATATCATCAGACCAATGTGATTCAGTGACTGCAGAAGTTACAACTGATGTACAAACTGACCCGTGAGGCTGTATTATACCATGTGTTGTGRTTATCTTGGTCCTGTTTTACTTCCTTTTCTTTATTCACTCCTCTTTTCTCTGTGCCAGGAAGTCAAATACTACTGTGATTTTATTTTGCTTGCAGAAACTCTGAGCAGCTGGAATTAGTCTCTTGGCCTTACATAGGACATGGTTGGAGCTAATATTAAGCATCTATCTCTAGATGTCTAGTGGATTATAATTATAATCCTTTTTTACCTTCAGAATCATATCAAGCTGTAACAGGTTGACCCTGGCTGGGTGCCAGGTGCCTTCTAAGTTGCTCTATCACTTCCTTTCTCTCTGGGACAGGGGAAAGAATAAGATGGAAAACAACCAGCAGGGTGAGATAAAGCAGTTTTATTACAGTAAAATAAAGAAATAAGCAGCAATTTGCTTGCACATAAGCTAAAGGGAAAGAAAAAAGCAATCTTTACTTCCCATTAGCTGCAGTGTTCAGACACTTCCAGGGAAGCARGGTTTCAGCATGTGTAACAGTTCCTCTGGAAGGCAARCAYTGAAAACTCTTGAATRCCCCTCCCCTYCTGTCTCTCTTATCAGCTTATATATCTGAGCTGACGTCCTAGGGTATGGAATATCCCTTTGGCTAATTTGGGTCCCCTGGCCTGGTTGTGTCCCCTCCCAGGATCTTGCCCACTCCCATCCCCTTTGATGGGGGAAGSAATGTCAGGAGGGCAGCRCTGCTCAGCAGTAGCCAAAACACTGCTCTGTTACCAACACTGGTCCAGCTCTTAATGCAAAGTACTGTACCTCAGTCAGACCCAATACACAATTAATGCTAGTTTCTGTAGCACATAATGAGTCACTGATGAGTTATGAGGTTGGTCTTCTTTCACTTGTTCACTTCTTTGATCTGTTTAATGTTCTGTTGTAGCAGGCTCCATTTGATAGAAATAGGAGGAATCAAAATGTGTTTCTGCAGATCCCAGAAGGGATGGTAGTTCTGCTGTTAGGCTTGGGGAATAGGGGCTGCAGAAGGAGCTCCAYTGCAGTGGGTTTTCAGTTGCCTTACTCAAACTGCCATTTTAGCCTTCAGTGCTACAGCAGCCTCACAAACTGTCTTTTTCAGTCATCTAAAGCTTAGTTTCTTTGAGTAGTTTATATTGCATACTTTCTGGGTTTTTGTGATGAGTACCTGAGAAGCACTCCTAATTTTTGCTGGAGCTGTGTTTTGTGAACTGGTAGTTCATCTTAATGATCATCAGATGCTTACTTGAGTGAACAGTCSTGAAGATGTGTCAGGTTTCTGCCTTTTCTTTTTTTAAAGTTTGTCATTTTAATTTTGTTTTTTAATGCAATGGCCTGGAAAAGGAGCTGACACGAAATATGGTKTGCCAAATTTGTTCCAGCAAAAGTTTGAATAGCAGCTTGGGTTCTGTCTGCTGCTTCTGTGGCTGTTACTAAATTTCACTGCCGTGTGGTAGGCTGTTAGTTCCTGWTTTTTACTGTCAGCTGGCTGAGGATGGTTGTTCGGAGCATTAATATTTGTTTGAGAAAAGGGCCATTAAAAAAAAAGCATCTTAGGCCTTTTAGATGACTAAATGATACCAGCATCCCAATGTCACCACAACTGATGCTGTTCAGCAGTTCTGGAATCCCCCATATTCTGTGCCTCTGGCAGCTAGCTTTAGTACTCTGATTCCAAGRCTTTTCCCCCTGGTCCCCAACCCCTTTTGTCTTAACAAACATACCCTGAACCAAGTAGGTTGGGGCGAGCTTGTTGCTGAGTGCAGCAGATGAATGCCAACAGCTTGGTACATCTGTCTTGATGAGACTTGGTGTGTAGGAAAGCTGGGATAACTGTCCAGCCACTGCTATTGTAGAATATACAGACCTCAGTGTCAGTTGAACATACTTAATGTATGTTACTACACTTCAGCACATTGTCCTGKTCCACAGGAACTTTCAGAAATGCTCACCCAAGATGCTGTTTCTCTTGAATGTTCAGCTTAGTGGCCAGAGTCTTTTCATGCTGTAGTGCCATCCATGCTAACCATAAAGGTTAGTGCCACCCATGCCACCCATAAAGGTTATATTCACAGTATTCTGGTGTAACTTAAATTGTATTTACTGCAAGTGTTTTGGGTGAGAGAGGAATCTCTTACCCTTACTTTTGGGTCCTGGCTTAAGAGAGTTCTTAAGATATGTGTAGTATTCGAATCTGCACTGCCCTTTTGGCTGAAGTGTTTGGGAGAGGAATGGTTGCAGGGTGTCTGTGCTGATTTTTAAAGTAAGCTGTTTTAATTMTGAGGTCTTTAATAGAACACTGTGACAGAACACACAAGAGCAGGAGATGTAGGAAGAGAAGGAASAAGAAAGTCTGTTCACGAACATTTATGGAAATGTAACAGATTGAGTACAAAATTAGGTTCTCTGAGGGAAAACAATTCCCATTTTGCTGTTTATTCCTCARGTTTTGTTCCTTTTTCAGGAAAAGAGAAAACTTTCCACTTTAGAGTAAAGCTGAGTGCTAAGATAAATGTTTTCCTAGTGACTCATTTCTGAATTTTGCTCCTACTATCATCCCTTACATCTGCATGACATAGGAGGTCAGTTTGTCGTTCTCCTTTGCAGAGTTCACTACACACTCCCTTAGGTGTGAAAGAATTGGCCTGAGGGCACAGAGCATTTTCTTATTGACAACTGCAGCAAGTTGAGACCCTCTKGTGCATACCAGCACAGTCCACCTTCATCAAAATTTCTCTCATTTGTGCTGGAAGATAAAAGTGGAACTGTTAAACTGAAAAGGTTTAATTATTCTGGCTGACTGCAGGTACTCTTAAAATACTTCCCATGTCTTGACTAGCTGRCTCTGCCATGTCAGTAAAACTTCATTTAAGCAGTTGCCAAGTGTATGTCTAGCTGTGTAAACAAGAGGAATCTAAATAAGTGTTAGAGGAGGTAAATAGAGTTTTTTTGGCTTTTGGGGTTTTTTTTTTGAGTATTTATTCCTCTTTTGGACGTGAAAAAAAAAGTGGCTCTGTGAGCCAAGTGTAGAAAAGAGGGACTTACAGAATTGCTTGTGGGCACTAAACCCCATTCCTGCTAGGCCCATGAATAGCAGTTTCCACTTGRAGAGGTGACTGATGTGATTCTCAGCTTTCTGAGAGTTTACCCTCAGCAGTGGTCTCCTGGCCCTCGTGTTGTGGCAGCAGTCTCTTGCATCACATATCCATATTGAAGCACTGTTAGCTTTCCTTRATAAATATTCAAGCAGTGTCATACAGATGCAATTTTTAATGAAGAGAGAAGGCTTGCTTCCTAGCAACTGGAGATGTTCCTGCAGGTTGCCTCTTGGTCATACTATTCTTTTTGTTTTATCCATTGAAGTTCCTTTAATGTGAAGTGTCAGCTGTGTCAAGAGTTTARTGCTCAGAGGTTTTTCCTGTCCCCTAAGCTGACTTGTGCAGAATAAAAGTAGTTTCACTACAGGCATGTGGTGTGTACCTGGTGCCTAAAATGAGTTTTCTGTTCAGATGCACATTGTAAGTTTTCTGCCAGCTTGTGTGGTGTCTGTTAGAGTTAGAACACACTCTTGTTCTGTTAGGCCAGGTGCAGAAATTGTGAAAACTTTCTTGTTCTGTGTTATGTGCAATCCTGTCTTTCAGAAATTGATATGCCATTGGTTTCTTAACTACCCATCTTTCATAGTAATAATAGCACGCTAACATAGTGGATGAGCCATTGAATGGAAATATTCTCAGTAAGTTACTAGTCTAAAGCAAGCATTCTTTTTTGACTAATCTGGAGTGTTTTACAGGAACCAGAGGTAACTGGTTTACGACAGTTGCTGCAAAACACCATTCTAGTATATGTTTTATCAGAGTGTTTCAGGTATTTCCATGATTTCTTCTATAGTTAGCAGCTAGTTTGTTTTTCTTGGTTCACATGCATTACTCCATGTRGTATAAGAATGTGTTAAATCGTCTCTCTTAATTCACAAGAGTCTCTTGAATGATCTGGAGACTCATATCAAGGCTTTCTATAGATGTTTATGTTAAGCTGGAAATAGCAGCACAGCTATTTTGAAGCATATGATTTCATYAGCCAAGGCAGAGCACATGTACTTACCAAAGCTTCTGATGTTGTCTCTCACAGCATTCCTGGATTAAATATCCAGCACATAGCTTGGTAAATCCATCATATGTTGGGTGAAGAGTGAGCTGATAGGTTGGGTGCAAGGGGTTATAGTAAATTGTCARACTGGTGGGGTTTCTTTAATGTCTTTATAGATTATCTTGGTGCWGAAGTTAAATGTACATGAAATAAATTTGCTGATGATACTATGTTAGGAGAATCTGTCATCTCCTTTGAGAGCAGAGGCCTTATAGAGAAATCTGGATAGACAGAGAGCTGGGCAGTCACCAACCATATGAAATTTAACAAGATAAGTAATGAATTCTCCACCTGGACATGGTAATCCTGGTTATATGGACAATCTAGGAGATAGAGAGCAGCCCTGCAGAAAGAGATCTGGAGGGTTTGAGCTGATGGCAACTTGAGTATGAGTAAGCAGTGTATCCTGTGAGGGGCCAGCTGTGTCCTGGGGTGCACCAGGCACAGCATTGCAAGCCACTTGAGGAGGAGGTGACTGCCCAACTCTTTTCTGTGCTGAGGCAGCTTCAACTCGAGTTCTGTTTCGGGTTGAGCAGTTTTGGATACTTTAGTACTGGAAGGACATCAGACTACTAGATTGTGACCAAGGTGGGGAGAAGCCTCGAGGCTCCTCCTYATGAGGAYCWGCTGAGGTCTCTTGGCCTGTTGAGCCTGGAGAAGAGAACACTGATGGTGCAATCTGCACCTTCCTCAAGAAGGCCATGAGGAGGAGGTGGTGATCTCCTTTCTCTGGCGACCAACAATAGGCCAGGAGGACATGGAATGAAGCWGTGTCAGGGTAAGCACAGATTAGACATTAGGAAAAGGTTCTTCATCCCAGGGGTGGTTGGACACGGGAACAGACTCCCCCAAAAAGCGGTCACAGCACCAAACCTGCCAGAGTTCAGGGAACATTTGGCCAGTGCTCTCAGTCATACAGTTTCATTTGAGGCAGTCCTGTGAGGAGCAGGATGTGAGGGTCCCTTCCAATTGAATTCTGTTTCTATGATAAACACCTGGGAAGAGAATGGAACTAAATCTTTGAGGTATTTAATTCAAATAAATTTTGCTAGGTACTTAAAATAATAATCTGAAGTGGCATTTTTACTATTGAATTAGTTCATCAAGTCTCATAATGAATAGTTGTATCTGCTTGATCAAGAGCATAAGCCTRGCATGTCTTAAACCCAATTCTTCAAAAGTACCACAAAGATGATGTTTTCACCCTCAACTTAATTTTACGTATTTTGACATTACATGGGATTTCAACAGCTTGGGTAGAAAACTCTCCAGTTGRAAAGCATGTATTTTTTGATTCTTGGAATGTAAAGCTACAGTTAAAAGGTGATGATTTTAAACTTCAGTTACACTRCTGGTATTTGTGTGGTGTGACCAGTATCCTTTAGCCACTGCTGTGGCATATGTCTTTATGGTGCTGTCTTTTGYGGGGCATGGTGGAGGTGGCTGTTTGGGTGGGTCTGTTTTCTGTCGCCAGCATTCTCTTCCTGCAGAGTTTGGGAGAAGCTAGTCCATTGCTGTCATTTGTAATGATGCCTAGAGTTTCCTAGTAACACTGACCGTACACAAATTTGTAAAGAAGTGTGAATGCAGTGAGACAATTTCATTTAAGTGTCACCTGTAAATTGGTCTATTCTCAAAGAATTTTTTCTTTTCCTAGCTAATAAATTGATTACACGAGAAGGGCCTTCCTTTCTGCAGATGCGAATAAAACACTTGATGATGTCAAACTGCATCCCCCAAGCCACTTTCTTATCAAAATTGTGTGCAGATTCTCCAGAAATTGCAAATGTTTCATCTTTTCGCCAAGCCTACATCACATGTGTGTGTTCAATGCTGCCTAATGAAGACTCCATTAAGGAGGTTAGTAACCTATAGTCCCTTTTTAATTTATATTTATGAAGCATTTTAGAATTTATTTCTGTAATACTAAGAACTGAAGCTGAAGAATGAAAGTGTTGCAGCAGAGTTCCAAAAGAGGAATGATCTATTGCAGACTGYASTAGGAAACAACATTCATATAAACTKCTKCTGTGGATAAATATGTATGTATGCATGCTTGATTAGAGGTTAGATGTGTTTGAAAGCTTAAAAATTATAACTTCAGTTCCAAYAGTAAACAAAATATAATTGGAAAGCTGTCTGTTCCAACTCGAAACACTGGTACTAGAGCAATTACTTTTCTTAGGTCAGAATGACTAGATGAAAAGTTTTAAGAAAAAAAAAAAAAGATAAACCAAACAAAATGCACTTTAGACTTGTTCTTCCTGAACTCTAAACTCATTTTTTAGCAGTTAGTCTTCCTGTTACAGTAACAATCATAGCAATGATTTGTGTTCACACATAACTTCTGTAACACAACTGACTCTTGGCTCTGTTGCCTCTTGATGTCACACACCTGTTATGGGATCAGTATCACTTGTATACATTTCATRTAGTTTTAAATGTGAGACTTGGACATTTTGAGTAAGCCTCAGTGAAACTGGGGCAAGCTTGAGGTCCTAATAAGAAGCAACTCCCATGTCTGCACTTCCTGCACGAGTGGCAGAGTGATCTTGTTGTACATCTAAACTATTTTAAAAACCATTCCTTTAAAAACGCTTCTTCTGAAAAATTGGAATTTGGATAGGTATCTCGTCAGTCTGCACTTTGAGTTTTCCCTCAGTGTGCTGAAGGAGCAGAGAATGTCTGCAGACATGATCTGGGCATTGAAAGCTTTGGAATTGATAGGTAGCTTACAGCATGTTCTCTGCTTGAATTGGCTGCTAATGAGGAATGATAGAGAAATTATATAAAATTCTGTTCCCTTTTCAGTTTAATTTGAGGGGTGTGAAGTGTAGCTGTRGCTGTTTTACCTTGATACTCAGAGCAGTCTTTTCTTGCAGTCTTTTCTACACAGTCAAGTGTAAAAGTTGGACCACAGAGTGATGAATTGAGTCAAGTTAATTGCTTAATTAAACCTATTACGGGAAAATGAAGCCACAAATCATTAAAGCAGTGTCTTAAAGTAGTCCAGTTTATTGACTTAACTGAACCTGTAGCCAAAACTGTGGAAAGTATGAAGTCAGTAATATTCCAGTGCCAGAAARTTAATTTTAATATTAAGCTGTCAGTATGAAGATTTGCATGGCATGTTTCTTTTCTTGCTTGGTCACAGATGTTGTGCAGTTGGCACTCTTAAAGAATTGCTGAAGTCCAAGACTTCTAAAACATTTTTGTTTACACCTTTGTTTTAAGAGGCAGGAAATGAGTTGTTGTCATCATGTTACCTATTATCTTCTTCAGGTAGAAAGTTGTCAGGTCTAATGAGAAGGAGGGAAAAGGGATGGGAAAAGGTGAAAAATGAAAACTTAAGAGTTCAAAGAATGGCAGCTGGTGGGGAATGATAGGTGGCAAAAACCAAAACCCCACCAGCGAGAAGAGGGAATAAACTGTAATAAAAGGAACAAGGGTTAARTGAAATTTGAAGTTCAGAGTGATATGGGATAGGTAGAAGAACAGGGCTTGTCTAAGAAAGTAAATATTTCAGAAAGCTTGAAGAGGAATGAAGATAGCCTGGGAATGAAAAGAACTTGTTTTGGAAGGTTAGACAATGTGTRGTCATCCCTTTCCAGGAACTGGATGTGATTGGTGTGGCTGAGTCAGGTGTGGAAGTTAAATTGCTGAGGTCCTACAAATTGAACTACTTCTAGCTATAAGCAATAGCATATATATATATATATACACACACAGACACAAGTGTATATATTTATCTGTATTTGCATGCATCTCTAGAGGTATATACACTCATGTATATGTATTTCTATATATGACTATAACTCTGTGTGTGTGTTTTTATACACACTGTATGAAGTTGTCCCTTGCATTTCTGGTACCTCCTGGTACCTTGAATTGTTTCTGAGGCACACATRTAACAAAAAATATGATTATAAAGTTGTTTGTTCACGAGAATCATGTGCTGCTCTGTGGAAATCTGGAAAGTAGAACTAAGGATAGCTGTCAGCCTTCCAGTGTTTGGCTTGAATTTGCCAGTTTATTGAACCAATTAAAAAGCTAATTAAAGCAGTTTTTCTGCTGCTTTCTACAGTTTTGTCTACAGTAATTAACTATTGCAGAAGCATGAAACCCCCAAATATTCTGTGGTCTGCTTTCTCTGCAAGACTAGTGCCAGCCACATATAACAATAAAGAAATATTTTGAAATGCAAGAACCAGTCAAAATTAAAGCCAGATTGAGTGTTTTAATTGTAACGAGTCACCTCTGCTGAATGTCAGTGTGAGTGTTTGCGGGACACAGGAGCTTCATATAGCCCTCTCATATTGTCAAAGTAGGTTTTGTTTAATCTGGAATTCCTTTGGGAAAGGCTGATCTAATGTCAATGAATAAGGCTCTTAAGGGAGTCAATGTAAGCAAATGCCCCTTATCCCATTCATGAAAAATTCAGTTGTGACATAAGCAGTCATCTTTTGKAGGCCTTCTCCAAATAAAGAGTATCAACATGGTGTCCTACTAAAAAATGGTAGAAGGCTTAGGTTGTGGTAGGAAATTTTTATGATGACAAAAAAAAGGTATCATTGAAATGTTACAACCTTTCCTTCAAAATAAAGTAAKGTGGAAGACAAAGACAAGTTAAATCTTACATGGTTGTATGTTCTTTGGAATAACTTTGAGGAATCAACTGGCTTACTAGTTAATAGAACATGAGGAGGATGGCATAATTTTTCAACAATTCCAGTTAAAAAAATCTAAGCAGTGTTCGTTCTGTAGTCCTCTAACTTTCAATGAGTTGTTGTTCCAGTTAGGTTTATAATGGAGTAACGGCAGTCAACATTCCAGGTTTAGTAAAGACATTTCACTAAGTGTCTGATTTGTGATTTAGGGGATTGAATGGATATTGTTGGATGATTTCAAGCTATGCATTTGAACTTTTTGTTCTAAATATAAAAAAAAAAAAACCCTCACAATCTCACAGCAAAAAAAATCTYGCAAACAGAAAGCAAAAATCCCAAGATCTGAAATAAGATGGATTATCATTGATCAAGTTTGAGATAAACAGGACTTGGAACCAATTGGCTTGTTGCTTACTTAGTAGTTAATGCCCTCAGTGTGAGTTTGTCCAAAAAGAATCATATTTATATGGGAGGAGAATGGTTCTGTTGTACTGCATAGCTCTAGGCTGCCCYGAGCACCAGACCATGTTTGTGCTGGAGCTGCTGTTGGTCCTGCTGGTCCAGCACACAACAGAAGTTCTGGGTCTTGTTACAGAGTAACTCTGAGGAGTAATTGATGACTATTAAAAATGTGGAATTTACAATTCTGTAGCCTCAGAAACCCTAGTAAGTAGTATTTAATTTTGTAGTTTTTAAAATGGTGGTGGGTATTCAGTGATTGTYATTGTAATGGAACTGGTGATGAGCATGGTCTCTGTCAAGTAATGTCTGGCTGAGTAGCTCCCAAGGTAGCCTGCCACATTGCCTTCAGTTCTGTGAAGGAAACATGTCCCATACTGACATGCACTGACAATATTTGTGTTTCTAAAACCCACGAATTGGAAAATCAGACTTTAATCAAACTGCTTCAGGCAGCCTCTGCATTATKTAAAAATATTTGCTGTAGTATTGAGGAGATGGCAGTGTATAATTGTGGAAATTATCAAAGACAAAAGTTTGTGTCATTTAGCTTTGTTTTCCAAATTTGCTGTATAAATCATGTTGATTGAAATTGCTCTCTATGAARAATAGGAATAGCTGAGTGGAGAGAGATGGTAGAATACTGTGAGAAGGCTGGAGTAGCTGTCAGACTTAGACTTGCCACTGAAGCTGGCAGGCCTGTGGTAGGAACCAAAGGTCGATGATAGCATGAGAAAGGTACTGCTGGCAAAGAATGTTGGGGGGACATGGAATGCAACAGTGTCCTGTTACCTACAAGAGTCCCWTTCTCTCCTGGACAGTGATGAACATCTTCACAATTCTGTCAGGTGGCTTCTCAACCCTCGCCAGCTGCTGGAGGTGGCACTTGATTTGCAGATAGTGTATGGGCTTATTATCTTTGACATGCAAGGAGCAGTGATGTATGTTCCCTTAGACAGCAAAGCATTAGCACTTAAATAATTTTCTGAGGTTTTTCTATTGCCAGGGGTGAGTCAGTAACAACTCCCTCCTCTTCACCGCCCTCACAAAAAAATCTTCTGTATTTTACTTGATCAAATGCAAAACTGACACATCTGCAAGTCCTTGCAGCTTGTGAATTGCTCTAGAAATATCTGCTGCAAGAAGTCAGTTCTGGGTCCCAAGTTGAACACCAAAAGTCAGTGGACCCTAGAAAATGTCGACATAGGTCAGTGAACTTGTGTGCCAAGCCTAAATGGGAAACTGTTAATATCCCTGCTTCTGCTCTTCCTGCTGAATRAAATGTMTGTGAAAATTAGTTYAGCTTCCTRTTGTTTGTTACTGTTTCTCATGATGAACAAGAAGTTTGAAATGTTTATAATATCAACAGCTGTTAAAGTACATAGTGCTAGAACACGCTCTGTTCTGTGAAGTGGAATAGATCGAGTGGAAAAATGTATTAAAACCTAGTGTTGTCTTAATAGTAAAATCCCTTCTTAGTTATTGTTTATGGCTTATATCCAAGCTAACACCCTGGTTTGATACACAAATACCTTAAGCATACTTTGCAGAACTTCCTTGGAATTGTCTCCTTGTTGTGGTTTAACTGTAGATAGACCCAGGTCCCTTACAGCTGCTTGCTCACCTCCCCTACCAGCGGTACCCAGGACAGAAGCAGAAAGCTAAAAGTAAGAAAACTTGTAGGTAGAGGTAAAAACAATGTAACAGATGAAGCAAAAGCCTTGTGTACAAGCAAAGCAAACCCAGTAATTAATTCGCTGCTTCCCATGGGCAGGCACCTTCAGGGGAGCAAGGCACAATCATGCATAATGGAGACTTGGGAAGACAAATTGCCATCCCTCTCAACATCCCCCCCTTCCTCCTTGTCCTGCTCRCTGTATATAATGAGAATGATGTSATGGTGTGGAATATCCCATYRGTCAGTTGGGTTCACCTGTCCTGGCTGTGTCTCCTTCCARCCTCCTGTGCACTCMCAGCTTCCTTGGCTCTGTGTAAGCACTGCTCAACAATAACATAAACATCTCTATATTATTAATCCTGTGTCCAACAGAAATCCCAAATACAACCCCATACCAGCCACTAGGAAGAAAATTAACTCTACCCCAGCTAAAATCAGCATACTCCTCTAAATGCTTGTTTCTATCATCATGCTTTGAAATGTSCTTGTTCAGAATCAGCACCTAGGGATGAAGAAAACAAGACACAGGCTTTTTCACAGCTCTTGGTGTTTCTGGACTTGGCTTCTAATTTTCAACAGTAACACAAAAATCCTGTTAGGGCAGACAGATGGCATGGGAAGTTTTAGATAGGTGGTTGCCCACATGYAATACATTTAGCTAAGCTGCCCAAAATGAAAGGTTGTCCCCAAAAAACCAATATTGAGAAGGGATCAGAACTAGCAGGTGAACTTCTCTTACCATTTTGTAGCTGAAAGATGTGGCATGATCTCTGGGTAKGGGAAATGTAATATTTTGTTTGTGCATTTGTGAGGCTTTGGTATGGTAAATGTGCATTTCGTTTGTAAACATACTGAGAATAAAGTGCCTTTTTAATTTTCTTTAAGATTGCAAAGGTGGATTGCAAAGAGGTACTAGACATCATATGTAATCTGGAGTCTGAGGGACAAGAAAACACTGCATTTATTCTTTGTACAACATATCTTACTCATCAGCTTCAAACAGCAAATGTGTATTGCTCTTGGTAAGTATAAATATTGCTGCTTCTGCTAACTGCTCCTCACTGGCTTGAATTGAGCTAATAGAGTACAAAAATATGTAGAGAAAGTGGATTTATCCTTTACTGAAGCACTGATTTATCCAGACTGAAGCACTTTCTAGRTAATTACTTTGTCACAAGTTGCTATGCTAATAGAGCAGTTAGACAGAAGTAATKTTTAAACAATTTAAAAGTGCTGTTTCAGACTATTGGCATGAATGCTGGTACTTCTGTGGGGTAGTAGATCTATCAGTGGTGGTGGGTCAGTGCTCTCAGAGTTGATATTAAGCCCCTAGCTTTGTGATTCCACAAAGTGTGTTGTCAGTCTGTCCTTCCTTTGGCAATACTTGGCCCCATGAAAGTCTGGTGCATTTTTTCACCCTGTCCACAGAGATGTCAGTAGTAGGAATGAGCAGAGGCAACACCCTATAACAACCTCTCCCCACTTCCCCCTCAAGAGCATTTCTGTATTTTTATAATTCCAGTAAATCCAAGAATTGTATTACTAGATCTTGGCCTGATTGTGACTGTGAAACTCTGCCCACTTAACTGGGTGGAGATACAGAACCTTCTGCACCTCTGTTTCAACAGTGGTAAACTTGTAGAGCCAAAGCAGAGGGGCTGGTTTCTGCCCTTAAAAAATGGATTTGTAGTTATGACTTCCAAGGCATGGCTGAATATGTAGTTTTCTCCCGTTTAAATCCCCACTTTCTTTTTCACCAATAAGGAAAGATGAATGCAATAAGTTAAAAGTGAAAGAAGTACCAATTTGCTTAAAAAGTAAACAACAAGTACCAAGTAACAGTAATAATGACTAGATAGATAGTTGGTGAATCTCAGACCCCGGGGAACAAAACAGAAACAAAATGGCAGTGAAACCCCTCTCTCAAGATGGGGCCCTCTGTGGACAGCCTAGTGTGGAGAGAAAAAGGCAAAGACTGCAGATAAACCCCTCGGCTCAACCTTCCCATTGGAACAAAAAATTGGGAAGGTAGGAGTGTATGAAGCAGTTCTTGTGGCAGATGGGAGTTGCTGGTTTTGCCTGGGAAGCTCTGGTTGGTTCTCAAAGGCTGTGACTGACCATGCAGCCAGAAGCCTCTGTGTGTAGTTGATAAACACAGTGCATATGTTGGCAAAGGTGAAGTTTGCTCTACCAAAGGAAGAGAAGTTTTTTTCAAGAGATGCAGATCGTATGGCTCTGCTACTTTTGGGCAGAACAACAGCAAGTGACAGATTGTATCCTTAAGCGGCTGTGCTGCCTTGAGTATAATAAAATGCTTAATAAAATGGCTCTGTGCTCTCATAAAGTGGAAAAGCACATAACAGCACAGAGACAGCAGCCAGCCTTYAGCTTACACATCCCTTACAGGATGCTTGGCAAAGGGTGGCTCTGTAAGAGGCCGTTTAGTGGCAGCCACATCAGCTGCAGGGTCAGCAGCTGAGCTGTTTGCCTATTGGAACAGAAGTGGCTGCTTTCCTTTGTGATTCATCTTTACCCATTTTAAATTCTTGTGTGAGAGGTAAAGACTCTGTGAGACTGGTTTTCTTGTCTAGAAAGGAAGTCCATGCAGCTATTGATGTGTGCATTAAGAGAGRTGAATCTCAGTGCCAGTGTCTTTCCCCAGTAAGCTCAGGAGATGCACTGGGGTTTGATCTGGTGCTGGAGTAGGGCACAGGAACAGTTCTCTTCAGTGTCACTTGGAGATCAGGACCTAATTGAAGTTTGTGCTGTCCTTGAATAATACTTAAATCTTTCTTGGCATCAGCTCTGAACTGACACATTGTGAYTGCACAAATTGTGTGTATCTGCAATGTTCTTATATTCTGCTTTCAACTCTTCACAGGGAACTGACACTTTTCTGGAGTAAGCTGCAGAGAAGAATAGATCCTTCTTTAGACTCCTTTTTGGAGAGATGTCGTCAGTTTGGCATCATTGCCAAGACACTACAGCATCTATTTTTCTTGATAAGAGTCATACAGTCTGAAGTAAGTAAGATACAGTCCTGAGTCTTTGGACACGGCCAGAGCTGTTTACATGAATTTATTATTTTCTTAGTAATTCCGTTGAATTAAAAAAAAATAGCTTATTTCATTATTCATAACTTCTGATTAAGTAACGAATAACATACTAATAAAAATCTCTGTAAAGTGCCTGCCATTGTGGTTTTGGTTTTGTCAGTTTGATCCCATGAAGTGACCTTCACTCAATATGGAGGGGTTGCTTTGAAAGTACAGTATGAGAGCATTTTGCAAACAAAGCATAGCTGTGTTTTAATCTGCTGCTTGTTCAGAAGCAAGGCACACAAGAATTTTCCACAGCATCTCTAAGAGATGGAGACCTGAGTGTAATGTCTCATACTTTTGTATTCTAAGAAAATATCTCTTCCTCAAAACGTGTGAGACAATCTGGATTTTTACCTTCTGTTCTGAAGCCTGTCTGTAGAAAATCACAGAAAGGGTCAAAAGATGTTTGGCAGCAGTTTTTATACTCTTCATCTCTGTTTAAAGGCTAATGCAAAGACCTCAGTTGATGCCATGATGCCCCCGTGAGCAGAGGGATAGCTTGGCCTCCCCAGACTGGTTGTTCAGTGGGATGCCTCTGCCCTCAGTGGCTGTGCTGACTCTTGCAGTTGGTTGTGCAGAAATTTCCTGTTTCTGGTCACTATAYGAGAGTACATTTGTGCAGGGCAATTAGGAATAAAAATTAATCAGGCCCAGTTTATTGGGGGAAGAAGAAGCTAGCTGACAGTAATAGGATTTTAACTTTTAGTAGTAGTACAACATGGATCATAAACCTTAAATTAGWTATGGGATTTTACCTTAGGAATGTGCACATTCCCATAGGTTGTCCAATATTTCTTCCTGAAAAGCCCTATTTCTTCTAGTTTTGCACATAGATTAGAATTAGTCCTATGAAWTTCAGTTTTATGAATGTTGCAATTAATAGTGCCCTCTCCAGTTTGATTATGCCTTTGCATTCTGACATGGTCATGAGTTTACTCTGAGTTAAGGTAGGTTATGGATCAAGCATACAAGATTCCATTTTTCAATTACATTTCTCTCCCTTTTTTTTGCCTGGGAATCTCTTTCACTGTCTGGAGTTAATASTTTGACCCAAGTGAGTTACCAAGTGTGATTTGACAGGAGCAAGTGCCACTACCTGGTTTACAGTCAGAGTAGGATCAGAAGGATTGCATGATTGTCCTSTTGACAGATCACAGGGTCCAGAACTCTATTCTGCCAAGGATTGCAGAGAGACATGTTTGGTTCTAGTTTCCCTAGAGTTGGCCCTTTTCTAATTTTAAGACATGCATGAATGTGTATTTTATCTGTAAATCATAATACATAGGTAACTGTATACCAGTTTTTCTGTGTTTCCTGCTTAACCATACTAAAATTTCTTCTGGAGAAATAGGTTCTAACACTTAACTGAATTAAAGAAGCATGACATAATGTCTGGTGGGCCATGAATGCTGAGTAGAAAAGCTTCCTATTTCTGTTAACTTGTTCATAGTTGTTKTGGATCATTGCAGTCTGGGCTGGTGCAGTTGTAGTAGCCATGTGTCAGCTTTCTAAGTTACTCATAAGTATCTTCATTGTTACTTATCTTTACTAATAATGGCTAAATAGTTACTTTATGCATTCAGATTCTTTATGGTGAAAAATATGCTTTTGGAACAAGGTAACCTTCAATTCTGTCCATGTAAAATTTGGAATGCATTATTTTTTTTTAAGAGTATGTGATTAATGTAGGCATCTTCCCAATACTACTGAGCAGCACCTCAGAGTTGTACAGACTCCTCAGAAAGTGTTTGGAAGTGAAATKACAGTTATGTTCATCAGGAATAATGGTACTGCTTATGCTGTTAAAGTTTATTTTGTTTTAAGATGTGAATTTACATGAATTTCCTTATTACACAGTACTTCATATTCTGATGAAGTGGATGCTGCAGGAAGAATGCACATGGATGATTTACACCATTCTTTTTTAGAAATATGGTTGAGAGTCACTCAGTTAAGAGAGGAAAGAAGTAGAAAAATGTTTTGCAGCATCTGATGCCTTAACTAGTTTACATGACTCCTCTAGAGTCCAGTAAGTGTGCAGTGGTTCCCATCACATGAAAAGCAGAAGATGTTTGTCATGTTAGATAAACTACAGCTGTCTAGAGGGGGCTCTGTGACTTGGGCACTTAATGCCCAGGAATCTGAATGCATTTGGAATGGGGTGTAGTCTGTTGGATGCTCTTGTTGCACTTTTTTTTTCCTAGAAAGAATGTGTTTATCAAAGAAAATTAATTTTTTTTGTGACTGTTGGTTTTGTTTTTCTGTTTTTTTTTTAAATAGGCAGAGGAAGCGGGACTTGCTGTGTCTGTTTTGTTATGTGTGAGAGCCCTTCAGATCAGATCCAATGGAAGTGATGAAATGAAGACATCAGTGTGTAAAACAATTGCATGCCTTTTACCAGAAGACCTTGAAGTTAGAAGAGCCTGTCAGCTAACAGAATTCCTACTTGAGCCAACTTTGAGTGGATTTAATGCGTTGGAAGAGCTCTATATGCAGCCAGACCAAAAATTTGATGAAGAAAATGCACTGGTTCCAAATTCACTCCGCTGTGAACTGCTGTTAGCTTTGAAAGCATATTGGCCATTTGATCCTGAATTTTGGGACTGGAAGACTTTAAAGCGTCATTGTCTTAAACTGTTAGGGAAGGYAGCTTCTGATTCTGAGGATGAGACAGGTTATCATATGTCACTCAATGAAACKGATATGTTAGAAAATTTCTTTAGTGACTATGATGAGGCAAAAGAACACAAATATTATGATGGGAGAGACACAATGAACCACCCTAAGGAAAAAGCAAGAGTAAAGAAACCAATTGGTTCTTCAGAAAGATACCAGAGATGGCTTCAATACAAGTTTTTTTGTGTACTTTGCAAAAGGGAGTGTATAGAGGCCAGAATACTGCATCATTCTAAGATGCATATGGAAGATGGTATTTATACATGTCCTGTTTGCACAAAAAAGTTCAAGAGAAAGGAATTTTTTGTACCACATGTAATGGAACATGTTAAAATGCCACCCAGTAGAACACACAGACCTAAAAAGAAAATAATTCTGAAAAAAGAGAGATCACCACAAAAGGCAACAGCTTCCAGCAGCCCACCTCCAGCATTTCCAGAAAGGTCACACCAGGCACAACTCCCTGAAAGCTTTGATGAGGACTCACAGGAATATGTCACATTCAGCCAACTGGAAAATTGCCAGCTTCAAGATAGAGACATCTATCCGTGTCCTGGGACAGATTGTTCTAGAGTATTTAAACAATTTAAGTACTTAAGTGTACACCTGAAAGCTGAACATCAAAACAAYGATGAGAATGCAAAACACTACTTGGATATGAAAAACAGGAGGGAGAAGTGTGCGTTCTGCCGCCGGCACTTCATGACATCCTTCCACCTGCGGGAGCACGAGCGCGTGCACTGCGGGCCTCAGCCTTACATGTGTGTGTCCATGGATTGTTATGCCAGGTTTGGGTCAGTGAATGAGCTTCTCAATCACAAACAAACACACGATGATCTTAGGTATAAATGTGAGCTAAATGGCTGTAATATTGTTTTCAGTGACTTAGGKCAGCTTTACCATCATGAGGCACAGCACTTCAGAGATGCATCGTATACCTGCAACTACTTTGGATGCAAAAAGTTTTATTATTCAAAAACTGAATTTCAGAATCACCTTGCAGCACATGATATCCAAGTGTCAAATGGGGAAGGGAAGCAGACACTGARTCTTGAAGGGTCAGTTTCAGAAGAGAAAGCCAGTTTTCTTCCTGAATCTCAACTGCTTGAACAATCTGAAAATTCCAATCTGCATGATAGCTTGGATCCCTCAGGCTCTCAGGAAATTCCACAGTTGAAGGAAGAATCTCTCTCTGACAGTGAAGATCTAAAYAGTGAAAGCAATTATAGCCTGCATTGTGGGGAGCACAGGGCAGGTGCTGCAGTAAGCCATGATCAGACATCTCGGCTGCTTGGAACAGTGGCTCACAACCAGTCAGGTTTTGTCATGTCCCCAGAAGGAGTTTTCCATCCAGCAGACGTGAAACAACAGTGTTCCAATGTGGCAGTTTGCTTTGATGAAAAAAATCTTTCCTGTGGTTTTGAAGGCTGCTGTTCCACCCACAAAAATTCCAGAAGTATGCAGAAACACCTTCGAAGGGCCCATCCATACAATTATAAAGGTAAAAGAAATATGGAAATGAAAACTAAATACTTTCTTGATCTGTTGAATGATACTCAGGACAGTAAATCCCCTACAGATATGAGTACAGAGTTAGGTCATAATTCTGATACAAATGCTGACTCTCCAGAAAGTGTGTGTTGTGCTGTAGATGCTAAAGGAAGCAGTGACCTGAAGGAGGAAACTTGTCCTTCTTCCCCAGAAACATCTTTTTATGACAGTTCTAAAGAAACAGATATTGAAGATAACATGTTGGAACTAATGTTAGGCTTGAAACATCTAAGCTTAAAAAATGCTAACATTCAGAATTCAAGACAGAAACCTTTTCTGGGCTATTCATCCAGGGGTGCCAAGTGCCCTGAGTCAGCTGATGAAACTACCTCAAAATTTCAGTTTCAAGAGCAACAAGATAATTTACCCAGCCAGTACCTTACTCAGCTGGCAGCTAAACCATTTTTCTGTGAATGTCAAGGATGTACATGTGAGTTTGTGACCAGAGAAGCTCTCTTAATGCATTATGTTAGAAAGCATAACTATTCAAAGGAAATGGTTCTTCAGCTAAATATGTTCCAGCATCGGTATTCACCATTTAAGTGTCATATTTGCCAAAGATCATTTACAAGAAAAACACATCTTCGAATTCACTAYAGAAACAAACATCAAATTGGCTGTGAGAGGGTGGCTCACAAGGTGTGTCCTAGTGAGAAATTTGATCATGTGGGTTTGTGTACWGAGGACATGCATAAGAATAGCACTGCTTCAGTGGCTGCCTGTGCAAACAGCGTTGGATTCCCAGGRCATTCGGACTCTGAACAGCTGTGTCACCCAAAAAAGGATGACTGTTGTTCTGAGACTGATTTGGAGTCCAGTGAAGAGACAGACAATGATGTAACAAGAAAAACATCTAACGTAACTTCTCTGGACAGTCATAGGGAAGAACTGGAAGCAAGACAGGGAAGAGGAAGCAAAAGAACAGTTGCTAAAGGAAACTTATGTTACATATTGCATAAGTATCACAAACCATTTCACTGTATACATAAAAGCTGCAACTCAGCATTTACAAACCAGAAAGGTTTGATTCGCCATTACAGAACTGTTCACCAGTATAATAAGGAACAGCTCTGCTTAGAAAAAGACAAAGCAAGAACAAAAAGGGAACTTGTGAAATGTAAAAAAATATTTGCATGCAAACACAAAGAGTGTGGTAAGCGTTTTCTGTGTTCTAAAGCTCTTGCTAAGCATTGTAGTGACTTCCACAATGAAATCTTAGAGGATCAAAAACTGCTTTCTGAAGCTGAGTCTGCCAGATTTGCTTGTAACCAAGCCCACTGCCCTGCTGTATTTTATACGTTTAATAAGCTTAAACAGCATCTAATAGAAGAACATGCCAATGAAGAAAAATTAAACAAAGATTTTGAAATCCATTGTGACCTTAATGGCTGCAATCGAATTTTCACAAATTACAGTCACTATTCTCAACATGTATAYTTCAGACACAGTGAGTATTATGATAGTCTCTTTGGAAATCAGAAAGAGGAGGAAGACAATGAGGATAAAGATAAAAATGAGCAAAACTGTTTGAAGGACAGCTTTGACACAAGCAAGCAGAATGGGAAGCAATTAAAAGAAAAAGCTAAAAGAATTAGCAGAAGTAGAGAAAAACAATTGCTGAATTTCAAAACAAAAGAGGAAGCCCTACAAATGTGCAAAGAGAAGTCAAACCAGACACAATACCCCTGCATGGTCCAGGGCTGCCTGTCTGTTGTCAAACTGGAAAGCAGCATAGTGAGGCACTACAAGCGCACACACCAGATGACCAACATGTACATTGAGCAACGCCTTCAAAAACTYGTTCTTTGTGTTAAATGTGGCACCATGATTGAAAAACAGTCTTGCTCTGACAGAGCTGCAGACTTGGATAAAAAAAGTGTAGAAGTTAATGAGGATAAATCAGTTAAATCCGAGCCTGTGCAGGAAAGTGAGAAACCCCTTGTTCCAAACCCTGCCTGTGATCCTCCAGATGTGAGTAATGAAGACCAAAACCAATGTCCACCGAGTAGTGGGAATTTTGATGCCAGTGCCTTCGCATATTCGGGCACTTTAAAATATAGCCACAGTTCAAAGAACTCCTGTTCTGATGAGCCTAACATCAGGGAGACAGCTATGTSTAAAACTGAAGATTTTTCTGAAAACAGTGAAAGAGAGAATAGCTCTTGTTACTCCAGTTTACAATTAGAGTTGCCAAGAGAAAAAGACCCAGAAGGATGTCAGCATAGTGCAGTTAATCAGAATGCAAAAAGAAATGTACTTTGTGCTACAAAAGACAAATTTCAAAAGCCTCCTGCATCCAAACCATTTGATTTAAAGACATATAAACCAATGGGATTTGAGTCTTCATTTTTAAAATTTATTCAGGAAAGTGAGAGAAAAGATGACGATGATGATGATGATGATTGTGATGAGGTAGTRGAATGGGAGTCTCTTGAGCAGTTGCCAGTAGATGAAACATTGCAAAAAGAGGGGGACAGTCAAGGGGATACACCAGTAAACAGCTTTATAAGCGATGAAAATGTAATCATAACCCCAAATAATCCTGAGCAACTAACAGAGATCCAGCCCTTGCTGTCAGAGTCCTCATCTGCTCCTTCTTTAGAAAATCTGAGGGCAATCTTGGACAAGGCCCTAACTGACTGTGGAGACCTTGCCTTAAAACAGCTGCATTACTTACGACCAGTAGTTGTTCTTGAAAGATCCAAGTTTTCCACACCTCTCATAGATTTATTTCCAACAAAAAAGGCAGATGAGCTGTGTGTAGGAAGTACGTAATTAGCTTTGCTTAGAGCAGATAGCCTCCACTACTGCTGTACGGGGAGAACTTCAAATTAGAACAGTAATTGTTACAGTACAAACTTTTTAGGTTAGTTTTGACTGTTGAATTCCATGAATGTGTAATATCTGTCAAAAGTAATGGCCAAGTTAATTTAGCTCCCCATTTTTTTCAATGAACAATGCTGGTTTTGGTGCTATTTAACACATCAGAATACTGGGGGCTTCCTCTTGAAGAGTAAATGTGCATGATTGTATATGGAACAAGTACTGGGGTACCAGGGTTTGGGGGGCAATGGAGTTATTACTTGACTTGAATGTGCACCCCAGGGTGCTTTGTGTAACATACTGTACACTACAGCATCTTATATTTTTTGAGTTATGAGTTTCAATAAATTACAGTTTTTCACCCATTTGTTTACTGTACAGTAAATCTTTAATGTGCTTTACTTGTAATTGAGTTTGGGACCATTCTGAGTGCATTGGACAATGTTGCTTAAGTTTATGCATTTGTAGATAATTTATCAGACTGATGAAATAGATACAGAAAAGTAAAGTATTACATTTTATTTTACAACATTCTGTGTGCTTTATTCAGTCTTGAAAGAACYGTAGTTAGTACAGGCAGAAAGCACTTATGCATGAGACAGTCCTAGTTCTTTTGAAGGCAGAGGGTGCTTTCTCAGACTTCCAAGCAAGTTGTGTCACATKCTAATGCCAACACATTTAGGGTTCCCTGGTTAGTTTTTTTGACAATGAATGAAAACTAGCTGAAAGATTCACCCTAAGAGTCAGCTAATACTTTAAGCTGTTTCTTGTTCTGTATCACWTTTCTTGCCACACGTGGCTACATCACGAGGCTCAGAATCGATGTCCTTCATGGGGGATATTTCCCCTTTCCACGGGGATTCTAATGAGCAAGCAGCAATCACACCTTTTCACTGTCTGAGGGCTTGGGTGTTTGGGTTTTTATACTGGGATCTGAAAAGCAGCAGTGGAAAGGAAATGGAGAAAACTTCAGGAAAAGTTTAAAATAAAGCATGAGTATTGGCTGCGTACAGGACTGATGCTGGCTATCAAACTCTAGTGATTTGTGGTATGACCAAAACTGGGCAGAAATGACATCTTTGTACTACATTTAGGAAAAGAAAGTTATYTGGGCATCCTTTAAATAAAAGGTAAAAAATCATACACCAAGCAAGAGAAGTATAGCTTACTGCCTAGCATTTCATGTAATTTCCTCTTCAAACTATGAGCTTCTTGTAAAGAAAGAAATACRGTGCATCAATCTTCTCACAAAGGTCTAAAAATGGAAGTTGTATCAAAAGGTTAAATACTGCAAAAGGATCAGACACCCTTCAGTGTGTTCCCTATTAATTTCTATCTCTAATGAAGTACCTTTTAATGTCAAGTTTGAGTSATGTTTTAACATACTTGAATTTTCAAGAAGAGTTGAACAGCAAACTTAATAGAGATGTAATAACTGCTTCAGGTGCAGAGAGACCCCACTACCCTCTCAGGGTTTGATTATCCCACAAAGCAACCTGTCCCTTCATGGTCAGCATGAATAATAAATTCCTTGAGGTTTGGAGMCTTCAGTTTCAGGTCAAGCAGCTGTATTTCCACTAGATAACCAGCTTCAAATGTGACAATATTAAAGAATTCAAACATTTAAATTACTGAGCTTTGAATAAGAGAAATTGAATGAGAAGGCAGGATGAAATGAGATTGAAAATGCATATACATATGGCCCAGACCAGGAAAGTGGTGAGACACAGACTGTGCAAGCTTTGGCTTTGTTTAGTCCTAAAAATGACCCAAAACTTTTAAAAAATAGTTTTGATGTCATTAATGGCTTCCTGCATTTAAAATGTGGTGGTACACTACCTGACTTGTCGGAAACCAGTAAAGGACTTTCTACATGGAGAACAGCAGAGAGAGATTCCACCAAAGCAACGTCTGCAAATTTAAAAGGCAGGAGACAGTTTTGTGATGGCTCCTGAAGCTGGCAGAGTCCTCCTTGAAGGTAACAAAATCATGTGTTGCTGAAACAATTGTGTCATGTCTGATGATGGTAGCTGCTTTATCCCTGAGCACACGTGGAGGGAAATCTCTGCCAGAATCTGATGTTGTCCTTACTCGGGTATGACTTGGTTTTCTTAAGAAATTTGAAAGATAGTACTGCTTGTTTACACCAGCCAGAACCAGAAGAAAATGTAAAAATTAAAAATGAAATTTATTCCCAAGGTGCTGCTTTATATGTAGATGCAGATTTTGGTAAATGGACTATTTAAGATATTACATTACAAATGATGTAAATTTAAAGATTTTTTAAATGAAGTTTTTGACTAGTTACAGTACATTTGCAAACCTGAAGGCTTTTGAGCACAGTGGTTTTGCTTTCTGCTTCCATTGGACATTTGACACTAGGCTGACAGGTAACCTGGGGAAGCAGTTCAGTGTGATCTTCTTACCTATGTACACCAGAAAACCTTTTAGAGAGGTTTGTTTTTATTCTTTTAGACTTCATACATCATTCCCAGTGAACAACCTCAGAGTCTGTGAATTAATTATTAGAAAGATTCTGAGACCACATAAGTTATTCAGAAATAAGAGTTTCTGCTTGGCGTTGCTGAAGCTTTTCTGCTTCATTTTAAATCTGTGTCTGTATGCTGTTCGTATAAGCTCTGCTGCAAACTTGCCATCAAAGAACTCTGCAAAATCATGCAAAATTACCCCTATACAGTCCTGCTGTGTTTTAGCTGTGTGTTAGACTTTTTCAGAGTTCAATTTTTCTATTAAAAATTTAATAGTGCCATTTGATGTATAAACAATTTTGCATATTGCACAAGCTGTGTACCACAGACTGGTACCGGCTGCATCTCTGGTGTTGCAGAGCCTGTTGAGTTGTCTCCTGCTCTTCAGTTACTGCCATTTCCATAGGCTGGGATGTAATTCCTGTCTGTCAGGTATGGAGACAAGTCCTGCTACACTCCTGAGTCCAAGAGTTGCATTTAGAAAATGGTGAATCWGTTTTCCTTTGGGCTGTACTGCAGTTGAAAGTACAGGACTGGTCAGCTTCTTCCTCATTACAGAAATTATATCTCGCACTTTTCAGAGACTGACAGTGTGTTTCAATCTTTGAACTCCATCATTTACAAAATCCACTACTGTCTTAATAAGTGTCACACCATCAAAACTTTACACCTTGAATATACATCTTTATTCCAAAATTTATTCTTGGGTATTTTGATCTGATCTAATTGCTTGGCACAGGTAGGTATTGGAGAAGGAGGCCACAAAAGGGTAAAGATTTGAAGAATTTTTACTGTCTTTCTGTTTTTATGCCATGAGGTAGGCCATCATTTTCCCTCCCAAATGCTACCAGAATTTGTCTTGCAATGATGTAACATTTCCAGCTTCTTACTTTCAAGCATACAGAGCCGA